>NC_064431.1:26970000-27210000 GCF_023375975.1 Astyanax mexicanus
GCTAGCGCTGCTGCTAACCGCACTGTTGAAAATATTGGTAATCTAAGTTTACTGTAAATAAACAGAAGCACTTTACTCACCTAAAAAAACAGTTTTCAGGAGCGAAATCTGTGTAGATTAACCTCAGCACTCCTTTAACTTTCAAAGAAAGGTTAAAGAATGTTTTTTTAAAGAATTACAGTTTTGCTTACTTTAGAAGGGAAACATGGCGACACCTCTGTTCCTTACTATTGTCAATTAAAATGAAAATGAAGAACTTGCTGCTAATCTACGGTAAAATGTTTTTTTTCTTCTCTTTTACTTTGTTGGAAAGCACTAAAAGGCAGCAGACTCTAGTCTGCGTTATGTTCGGCATAATTAGCTTCTACAACTCCTGAGAAGGTCCTGGGAAAAGTTTTTGATTTTGATTTTTTTTTTTTTTTTTTTTTTTTTTCAACCTTGAACATTTTGTGGAATTATTCAGTTCAACAGCTAAAGTTCAAATCATGCTCAAACCTCATTTTAGAAGCAACATCTGGAATAAATAAAGACCAGTCTAAAAACATAGACATCATTTGGGTTCTGGGTTCATTTGGCTCCATAATGGCACAGGGTGCTTGGACCCCTGATAATTGCCACTTCACATTTTAATATATAGAGTATATTCATTTATATACCGGGTGCAGCAGGCAGTGAGGTCTTAAGATGCAGCAGAAATGTAATGTAGTGATCACTTACAGCAGCCGCAGGGAGCTCAGACCTCTGAAAGCTCCTTCAGCGATGTGGCTGATTGTGTTGTGGCTCAAACGCAGAGTCTGCAGGTTCACTAACTTGGCGAAACTGCCCTCAGTCAGCTTTGATAGGTTGTTATGGACCAGGTGCCTAAAAGGAAAACATATAAAGACATATTCAGGGTATTCAGAGTTGCTTAACATCATATTACTCTTCTATGGATTGCTATATATGGAATACAATTATTTAAAGCATGTATGTGGCTTGATTTAAGAACTATCTGCATTATTTTAACCAAAATTATTAATCTATTTGATATAAAGACACTGATTTTGATTGTAAATCAATCAATCAAATTTTTATTTTAACTCAGGCAAACATTGAGGATGACCCTCATTTATAATGTTGCCGAGCATTTACAGCATCAAAGGGATTAAAGACATTTAATGAGAAATTAAAAATAATAAGGAAAAAATTTTGAAAACAGAAAACAGTAAAACAGAAAATTCTAAAAGACCATAAAAAACAAGTTGACACACAAAATGTGAAGAATTTATAAAATATAAAATAAATAAAAAGGTAATAATAAAAGTAAAGTAAAATGACAAGAATGATAAGAAATTATCAAATTAATAATAAGGAACTAAGAACATAAGAATCAAAATATAAATCAGAATAAAAAGATGGTTCAGCAAATTTAGTGTTTTTTTTATTTTATTATTGAGCCCCTGGTGATTGCCACTTGTAACGTATTTGAAATCCACATAAATCAAAATTTTATAGCTAATTTAGTTTTTTATAGATATTGTAATTTTTTTAAATATTGATTTTAATCCCATTTTGCCCTAATTTTACACGGCCAATTACCCGACACACTCATTAGTGATGCCCCAACACAAGAAGGGTCAAGACTAGCACATGCCTCCTCAAACACATGTGAAATCACCACCTCTTTTTGAACTGCTGCTGATGTAGCAATCACAGTGCAATCGGAGGAAAGCGCAGCGACTCATTTCTGATACACCAGCTCACAGATGCAGCCTCGTGCTGATCAACATCACCCTAGGAGTGATGAGAGGAAAGAGCTCCATCTACTGTACCCACCCAGAGAGAGAGCAAGGCCAATTGTGCTCTCTCAGGGTTCCGGCAGCTGATGGCAAGTCGCATGAATGGGATTCGAACCAGAATTCAATTCAATTTGCTAATAAATCTCAGTTGCTCATAATAATCATTTACCAGAATAACCCTTTTTGTTCACAGATTGTTATCGAAGATCAAAAATGTATATTATATGTATTGTAAACCATTTCAAATGCATGACAATAATACTAATTAATAACAGCTCTACTGCAGTAAAAGAGAAAAACAGACAGTATAGAATAGCTTACAGCTCTCGCAGCCTCTCGCAGAAACCCCACCCCTCAGGGTTAAAGCTGGATATGGAGTTGTTGGACAGATGGAGGTACAGGAGAGACTCCAGGCCATACAGAGAGCCACTGTTCACCTCCTTCAGACTGTTATAGTCCAAATGACTGCAAAAGCAAAGAGAAACAGCCCTGCTATTACAGCAGCACAGGTACCGCCAGCGCAATTTTCCTGTCACGGTGAAGATGAATGAGGTTAAATATGATTAACTATTTCACAGAACTTCACAAATTGAACTTGGCCTGAGAACATCCTGTAGGTGTGGAGAAAAAAAAATTATTTAGGACAACATGTCCATTCTGCCTAAATACACACATTATAAATATGTGTTATATAATTAATGCTCAAACAGACCATAAAGCCAGAGCTCACACTGTAACCGCTGATAACTGCCGAAACACAAATGCAGACCATAAACCCTACGACTTTATTTGTTGTGCTTGGTGATGTAATAATATACTGTATATCGACATGTGTACAGAGCAGTGTGGACTCACAGGGTCCTCATCCGAGCCAGACCCCAGAACGCTCCATCCGTCAGCTTGCTGATGTTGTTCCTCTGGAGCTTCAGCACCTCCAGGCTGGACAGACCCTGGAAGGTCAGACCCTCAATCAAGCGCAGCCGGTTCCTGCTCAGTTCTCTGCAGAAAGAGAGACATGTTCCATAATTAAACTACTTATTATCAAATGCATGATGGGTTACATCTCTAAATCTGTCCAGCAAATCCAGTATGAATCTAAAGTGCACGTATTTTTTTTTCTTTAATAAACGTGGAATAGTTCCCCTGCTGTTATTTATTTAATCAAAGCAACAGGTGTTCTAACTGTAAGAATTATTGTCTGAATCCAGTATGAATCTAAAGAGTTCATATATATAGTTTGACTAATCCAGTATGAATCCACAGTGTGTAGATTTTACAGTCTAAAAGTAAATTGTTTAGTGTTTTGTATCCAATTATATGCTGCATTTTGTGCTACATTAACAGTCTAACAAAATGAATTGTTTAGAGATTTGAATCCAGTATGAGTCTTCAGTGCATGTGACTTTAAAGTAATAGTCTGAAAGTAATTACTGTGAAATTATTTTATTCCAGTATGAATCTGCATGAATGTAGCTATTACAGTCAGACACTATTTATAGTGGAGATATTTGAATCCAGTATGAATCTGCAAAGACACCACTTCAGTTTCTGAATCAGTTTCTCTAATTTTGGTATTTATAGGTTTATGTTTGAGTAAAATGAACATTGTTGTTTTATTCTATAAACTACGGACAACATTTCTCCCAAATTCCAAACAAAAATAATCATTTAGAGCATTTAATTGCAGAAAAAGAGAAATGGCTGAAAAAACAAATAAAAGATGCAGAGTTTTTTTTTTTTTACCTCAAATAATGCAAAGAAAACAAGTTTATATTCATAAAGTTTTAAGAGTTCAGAAATCAGTATTTGGTGGAATAACCCTGATTTTTTTTATCACAGTTTTCATGCATCTTGGCGTCATGTTCTCCTCCACCAGTCTTACACACTGCTTTTGGATAACTTTATGCTATTCACTCCTGGTGCAAAAACGTAATCAGTTCAGCTTGGTTTGATGGCTTGTGATCATCCATCTTCCTCTTGAATTTATTCCAGAGGTTTTCAATTTGGTAAAATCAAAGAAACTCATTCATTTTTAAATGCTCTCTTATTTATAATTTTTTTAGAGCTGTATGACCAAACCAACCCAGCTCTGACAGTCCTTTAATCTTACTAGAATTGTGGGTAGTGTAGTTCCACAGCACAGGTTCTCAAAAGCACAGCAACCAGTCAAACTATCCAGTCCATCTATCTGCACCTATGGGTGAACGGAGTCTAAAGGCATAAATCAGACCCCTCTCTCACTCTCTCTGCTCGGGCCGGGTGTCGCATCACTCCCACTGCTGGACACTCCACACCACCGCTAACAACAGACTCCTGCTTTGATCTGAGCGGCGGCCCATTACAACCAGCTGATCCCTCCGAGCTGCGGCTTTGTACCACCAGATACAGGCTGCAGGTGTGAGGCTGAGTGCAGTGCTTATATTAGAGAGAGAGAAAGAGAGAGAGAGAGAGAGAGCGATGGAGGCTTTGTGTTCTTCACCTTGTTGCCACAAGCAGGTGACAGATACAGTAACACTGCAGCCACCTGCAGAACAAAGCATGCAGAGAGAGAAAGAGAGAGAGCGAGAGAGAGAGCGAGAGAAAGAGAAAGAGCGAGAACGAGCAAGGGCGAGACTGCGAGAAAGGCAAGTGAGGGTACCCATATTTATACTGTGGGCTTCCACATTAGTGAAACGCTGAAAGTTAAAGGTAAGAGAAGGAGAGAAGGAACGAGCAAGCAAAAGAGGAAAAGAAAGAAGAAACAGAAAGACATGTAAAAAAGTAAGATAAAATGAAGAGAAAGGAGAGGAAGGAGGACAGAAATTAAAAGAAAGAAAAGTAAAATAAAAGGAAGACAAGGATAAAAGAACTAACCAAACAAACTGACATACAAAGACGGAAAACCAGAAGGAAGACAAGAACGAAAGAAATATAGAAGGAAAAATCATGAATGTAAGAAAGAACGATGAAAGAAAGAGGAAAAGGGTTGTCTATGTACAGCTCTGGAAAAAATAACCACTTAAAAATGATGAGTTTCTTGGATTTTACCAAATTGAAAACCTCTGGAATATAATCAAAGAGGAAGATGGATGATCACAAGCCATCAAACCAAACTGAACTGCTTAAATTTTTGCACCAGGAGTGAGTAGCATAAAGTTATCCAAAAGCAGTGTGTAAGACTGGTGGAGGAGAACATGCCAAAATGCCAAGACGCATGAAAACTGTGATTAAAAATACAGGGTTATACAGGTTATACCAAATACTGCTTTCTGAACTCAAAATTCTGAACTTTATGAACATAACTTGTTTCATTTGCATTATTTAAGGTCTGAAAAAAGCTCTTCATCTTTTTTTTTTGTTATTTTAGCCTTATATGTGTATATATGTGTGTGTGTGTGTATATATATATATATATATATATATATATATATATATATATATATATATATATATATATATATATACACACACACATACATACAATTGTGTGCGTGCGTGCATCTGTGTATATATATATTTAAATAAAAAATAAAAAAAGAGAGCAGCTGTCTGGGTGAGGGCATGTCCTGTAATCTGACTGTAATTAGTTGGGACTTGTGTCTTCATTTGTTTCCAGTTCATTTCCTCCTTCTGTTCTCCTTCATTCCTCTCAGCCGCACCTTTTTTAACGCTCAATCTCTCCACCTCTCAGATTACCCAGAATTCCCTGCTTGCCTCCTCTAACTAACTGAGACTCACAGATTGATCCATCAGACCCTCTATAAAGTCAGTATGAGTACAGACCGGTGTGTGTGTGTCTATATACTCACAGCTGGGTGAGTTTAGGCAGCTCCAGGCCTTTGACAGGCAGCTGGGTGAGGCGGTTTCGGCTCAGCCGGAGGATCTGCAGGCTGCTGGCCAGGTTCCTGAAGGCTCCAGACTCCAGGTGCACAATCTTATTACTGCTGAGGATCCTGAGGATACCAGGAGAGATGACAAAGATCAGCTTACAACCTCTACATAACCTCTATATAACCTCTCCTTCAGCTTCAACAAACCGGAAAAAAGAGACTATGGCATGTTCGAGTTTCGGTTCATTTGTTTTGCACTGGTGCTAATTTTCATGTACAGGGGTTGGACAATGAAACTGAAACACCTGGTTTTAGACCACAATAACTGATTGTGGTGACGGACAGTTCTGGTGGAAACAGGAGAGTTGAGGTGCACATTGAATTCTGCGTGATTTAAACAGCCGTGGTTTTATGTTTTTTGGATACAATCCAGGTTAGCACCCGAACATCCCTTTCAGACAGCTTCCTCTTACAGCGTCCACAGTTAATCCTGTTGGATGTGGTTGGTCCTTCTTGCTGATATGCTGACATTACCCTGGATACCGTGGCTCTTGATACTTAATCACAAAGACTTGCTGTCTTGGTCACAGATGCTCCAGCAAGATGTGCACCAACAATTTGTCCTCTTTTGAACTCTGGTATATCACCCATAATGTTGTGTGCATTGCAATATTTGGAGCAAAACTGTGCTCTTACCCTGCTAATTGAACACTCTTCACACTCTGCTCTTACTGGTGCAATAATGTGCAATTAATGAAGATTGGCCACCATGCTGCTCCAATTTAGCTATGAAACCTCCCACACTAAAATGACAGGTGTTTCAGTTTCATTGTCCAACCCCTGTAACTTTACATTTGAAACTTCCAAGTTTCAAATAAAACATTTTACAGTTTTAAATGCAACACTCCTTTCTTAACTACCGATTTAATGATAAAAAAGACAAATAAATTCTCACAGCTCTCTGATGCGGAGGCCTGGTGGAAAGCAGTGTTCTCGCAGGTCGATGATCTCATTGTTGCTCAAGTCCAGAACCTTCAGGTTTTTGAGACTCTCTAGCCGGCCACCCTGCACACTGCTGATCTTATTATAGTTCCTGTAGAAAAGAAGAACATGTTTATTAACATTTATTATTGCTCAGAATATTAATATTATACAACTCTGGGGGAAAAAAAATTAAGAGACCACTTCCGTTTCTGAATCAGTTTCTTTGATTTTGATGCTATTTATAGGTATATGTCTGAGTAAAATGAACATTGTTGTTTTTATTCTATAAACTACGAATAATTTTTTTTTCCCAAATTTCAAATAAAAATAGTAATTTAGAGCATTTATTTGCAGAGCTTTCAGACCTCAAATAATGCAAAGAAATCAAGTTCATACTCAAAGTTTTAGGAGTTCAGAAATCAATATTTGGTGGAATAACCCTGGTTTTTAATCACAGTTTTCATGAGTTTTCAAGTTTTCAATTTAAGTGAATAAGTAACATTTTTTCTTTAAGTGGTCTCTTATTTTTTATTTTTTTCCCCCAGAGCTGTACATGCTACACTACAGTTTTTGTCCAAAAGTACCCAGACACCTCTAATACAATATACAACACACACTGAAGCTAATGATGTATCTAATGATGAGATGAGGACAGTGAGTGAATACAGTGTTTAAAAACTCCAGCAGCACTGCTGCTGCCGTCTGATCCACTTGTACGCACACAACACACACCATTTTAAAGTCACTGCAGTGCTGAGAATGACCCATCACCCAAATTTATAATACCTCCGGACTCTCAGACGACCTAAACCACAACTTTCCCATCTGCTTGAAAAAAAAATAAAAGCTTGACAAAATAAGGAGGGACGGTGGCACGCTCTAACTGAAGACATGCTATTCCACATTACAGTCTCGTCTCATGGGGAATTAGTGCGTTCTCTATTTCTGTCTCTCCCTCCTGCGTCTCTGGGTTCCTCTCTCGGTTCCGCGGCCTGAGAACCGCGCCGGGTCAGAAATCGCAGTTTTGTTTTTCGCCGCCTCCGTGCATCACAGGCATGGAGGGGTCAACCGCTTTAAGGTCCGCAGCTGGTGTTTGTTTTGGGTTGGGTTCAGGTCCACCTCTGTGCCGGAAAACCCCAAAAAACACCACTAATTTTAAAACATTCGCACACAAAAACACACACAGCTAACGATGGACCTAAACCCGAGATAAGGGTGGGCAATATGACTGGCTGTTATCATTATCGTTAGGGATGTTCTAATCTGTTGGATTGGGAATATGTAGGCATATTTTAATGGACTGGGTTCTTTAACAAGTTTAATAGGTTCTTTGAGTGATTTCACAAAACTGTAAAAAGAAAAAACCTTACGAGCTCAAATTTAACAGAAAATATAAGAGATACGGTTTGGCTGATTGCAAATGAAAGACTGCCCGTTAAAAGTTTAATGAAGTGGAATTATAACGGCGATAGTTATGAAGATGAAACCGTGGATAATTTCATTTTACTGCCGTAGATTAAAACAAATCTGGGATCTATCAAAAAATATTTTTAATTTTAAAATAACCTTAGATCTAAAAGTAATAAAACTTAGGATTTCAAACAGATTTTGCGTTGCTATGGAGATGCATAATTAAAAATAAAATATGGAAAACACAATGCAAAATCACAACGGATGACTGCACTTCAGGCCATTGGGTTTTTAAACAAGCTCTTGTTGATATTAAAAAAAGAAAGAAAGACTTTGAAAAATATATTAAAGATGTTGGTAATATACATAATGTATAATGTATACATAATATATACATATATGTTTTATTTTAACATGCTTAGAATTCTACTATAAGTGATTCTGTTTCTACAACATATGATTCAGCAACTATAACTATAACTATAAATTGCTTAGTATCTAATATAACACGTCTGTATCTTCTATAGGTGATTCAATAACTGACATAAGTGATTCAGTATCTACCACAAATGATTCAGAATCAACTAAAAGTGATTCTGTAGCTACTAAAATGATCCTGCAACTGATATAAATGATTATAACAGATAAAATTCAAATCTACTATAGATATATCTGCACTCACTACTACAACAGATACAGAAGATTCATTAACCGATGTGCTTTGAGGGTAAGGAATAGAAAATAAGGGGTTAATGAGCATTTAGTTCCTTCTTCAAGTGTCATATTTCCACTCTGTAGAGTTCATCCAGGGCTGAGAGAGCAGGCCGTGTGACAGCAGGACGGCGAGCTCCGGCTTCAGGACTAACAAAGCCTCGTTCTTCTGCAGGGCCGAGAGCAGACGTGCTGTAAACGCACGGACCCTCGCTTAGCCGGCCTGAGAGACAACTCGCTCCGCTCCGTCTCACTGCCGGCAGGTGTTCTGAGACCAGGCTCGACCCAGCCTTTCCCACAGTGGAGAGAGAGAGGGAGAGAGAGAAAGAGAGAGAAGGAAAGAGAGAGAGAGCGCATTCCCTTCATTGGCCCACCTGAATAAACAGAGAGACAAAGACGTAGAACAGGAAAGAGAGAGAGACCCAGAGACAGAGTGAAAGAGAGAGGGAGACTGGAAAAAGGAGGAGGATAGAGGGATTCGAGAGGACGAGTGCAGGGATGTTCCTGTTGTTGCTGGAATTCTGAGACCGAGCTGAACAGCAGGTTAAACATCTGCTGACCCAAAACAAAAAAAAAACCCACACTAAACCCCGCCTCAGACGTCAGAAAGGGGCGTGGCCTCGCTCTCACACTGACCAACACTGACCAAAACTGACCATCCCAACTTCACAGTGTCCAGAGAAGAGCGCTAAGCTGAGATCAGCTCCCAGTGGGAAGCGTGAGGAGCATCTTCAGACTAATCCAGTCAGAGCTTCTACACACACACACACAGGATTAGCAGGTTAGCTTTAGCCAGTTTTGATGGACTCATCTGCTTCTAAAAAGAAAAGAGGGAAGGAATGTGTGTGTGTGTGTCTACCATAGAGAAAACTAAAAGAAACCCAAAATCAACCAAAAGAAACTTGTAGAAACCCAAAATCAACCTGAAGGAATCCAAAATTAACCTGAAGGAACCCAAAATTAACCTGAAGAAACTTGTAGAAACCCAAAATCAACCTGAAGAAACTTGCAGAAATCCAAAATTAACCTAAAAAAAACCCAAACCAACCTAAAGAAACTTGTAGAAACCCAAATCAACCTGAAAAAACGTGTAGAAAGCCAAAATCAACCTGTAGAAACTTGTAGAAAGCCAAAATCAACCTGAAAAAACTTGTAGAAACCCAAAATCAACCTGAAGAAACCCAAAATTAAGCTGAAGAAACTTGTGGAAACCCAACATTAACCTGAAGATACTTGCAGAAACAAAATCAACCTGAAGAAACTTGCAGAAACCCAAAATTAACCTAAAAAACCCAAAATCAACATGAAAAAAATTATAAAAAAAAAACCCAAAAAACATGAAGAAACTTGTACCAACCCAAATCAACAATCATAATGCCAAATATAAAGCACACACTGAATCAGGGGTGACCAAACTTTTGACTGGTACTGTACTGTTTCCTGTCAGCAGCCCTCTGTTCTTCTCCCTCCAGATGCACGGCTGATGACATCACACTGACCCGTCACTTCCCAATAAGCCCCTCCTCCTACTCTTCCTCCTCCTCATATTTTTCCTCTTTTTTACTGTAAGCCGTTTGACTGACAGCTGCAGCTGAGGATCTCAGCTGTGTTGCTCAGTAAAGATAGACTTTATTACCCAGCATGCACCAGCACTCCATAGCAACAGGCCTTAACCCAGGCCAAAAAAAGAAGGCCCTCTTGGCCTCTGCGGACCCCGCCCGCCCCCGACTCCGAGCGACACAAGCCAATGTCAAACGGTTCCATTTCAGAGGTCCGAGCCCCCGCAGCCCCGCGTCCACCCCGTCAGCGCTTTGTCTTTTCTCCAGCTTTTCCCTCCGAAACAGAAATGATGAATAAATGTAAATCAATAAGGGCTACACCATGACGCTGCAGCCGAGAGCAATCAGGACAGGGATCGCTTCACTGCTCAAATGGATGACACATTGGCAGGGCAGATATATTACAGGGGAGGGGGAACCCGATACGGGCCCGGGGCCGATTACTGCAGCAACTCGCTCTCTGTAGGGTCCGACAGATAGAGACTGACATCAACTGTACCGCTACTGTAGCATTTATACAGTGCATGTGCAAATGTCTGTGGGCGAAAAAGAATGCACAGAATATTTGGCAACCAAAATTATTTGGAGGAAAAAAAAAAAGTTTTTTTCCAGTAGCGGTGGCGGCAACTTTATGACTAGAATTGCACTGCTGAGGTAGATCTACAACTAAAATTGCAATGCTGATGTAAATGTATGACTAGAATTGCACTGGTGAGGTTAAGACATACATCAACTGTACCACTACACTAGTACATATACAGTGCATGTACAAATGTCTGTGGGTAAAAAGATTGCACAGAATATTTGGCAAACAAAAAAAATTATTTGGGTGGAAAAAAGGGGTTTTCCAATAGTGGTGGTGGTGGCAACTTTATGACTAGAATTGCACTGCTGAGGTAGATCTACAACTGATATGTTACTGCTTATGTAAATGTATGATTAAAATTGCACTTATGAGGTAGATCTACAACTAAAATTGCACTGCTGACGTAAATTCATGACTAGAACTACACTGCTGAGATAGATCTACAACTAAAATCGCACTGCTTATGTAAATGTATAATTAAAATTGCACTGCTGAGGTAAATTTATAAATAAGATAGCACAAGTCTGACACATTAACTGAAAGAACACTGCTATAGTAAATTTATGAATAAAATAGAACTTGCATCTGACAGAGACAGACATCCACTGTACCACTACAGTAGCACATATACAGTGGATGTGCAAATTCTTATGGACAAAAACAGAATGCACAGAATATCTGGCAACCAAAATTACTCGGATGAGAAAAAAAATAAATGAAATAATTTAATTTTAGGAATTTTTTCCCAGTAGCGGTGGCGGCAACTTCATGACTAGATTTGCACTGTTCAGGTAAATTTATGACAAAAATTGCACTCCTAAGGTAGATTTCTAAATAATATAGCACTACTGTGATACATTTATTACTGAAAGAACACTGCTGTGGTAAATGTAAGAATAAAATGGCACTGAAATCATGCATTTTCTAACTAAAATAGCACTGTTCAGGCAAATTTATGAATGAAATAGCACTTCTGAGGTAAATTTATGACTAAAATATCACTGAAAAAAATATGCATTGACTTAAATTGCAATGTTGGTTAAAGTAACATTTTTGAGGTAAATGTATAACTAAAATAAACATGGCAAATGTAAATTTCTGATTAGAATAGCACTGCTGAGGTAAATGTATTGTGCTTTGTAGGTATTACCACTGAGATGAGGCTGTTTTAGTGTTCAATAAACATTTTTGAATTGTAAGTTTGTAATGGCTTTTTTAGAGGGTGAGAAGCAATACAAAAATCTATTTAGGTTGTTTTATTACTATATATATTATATATATATATTTTGGTGCATACCTATTGAACACCCCTGCATTGTGCTATATTTGGTTGCACTCATTGCTAACACAGTTATGCAACACAATGCTGTTACACAAACTTAGCAAAAAGCCTTTCCTGCAGACAGCAGAGACAGTTACTCCAATAAAAACGATTTCATAAAGAAAAACGATAAGCAGGTGTCTGAATACTTCTGGACAGGGTTACTGATGGTCAGTGGATGATGTTGGTGGTGAAGGACGTGGAGAGTCTAGTCCTGGAACAAAGTCGCGAGGTGTTCACTTACAGATAGAGCGTGACAATGGCTGCTGAGGCGTTGCCAAACAGGGGGATTGATGTCAGCTCATTGTGGTCCAGCCTCCTGAGGGTCAAACACAAGACGACAGCCTTCGTTTTAATTACATATAGAAACAAACGGCGGCACATTTCACTGAAATAAAGCCCAGAGAGATCAGAAACAATAGCAGCTGTTATTATATAGAGGATGATGAGGAGGAATAAAGGACTTTTTATAGATAATTCCCTAATAGTTACAGCACAGGACAAGGCTGAAGTAAAAAAAAAAGAAGATGATATACAGAAGAGGGAAACAGAGAGATAAAGAAAGAGCAAAAGAAAGCATGAGTGAAAAAGATGGGAAGAACAAAGCATGAGTGAGAGAAAAACGGAACACAGAAAAGAAGAGAAAGCATGACAGAGAGAGGAAAAAAAACAAAAGCATGAATAAGAGAGAAAAAAAGAGTAATAAAAAGGAAGAAAATGCGAAAGAGCTCGCGAACAGAGAGAGAGAGAAATAAGGATAAGATTGAGATTAAGACATGAAACCAATAAAAGCAATAGAAAAAAAAATCAAAGTAAACTAAAAGGATGAAAATAAAAAATGAGAAAGTAAGTAAAGAAAAGATTATATGAAAAAGCATGAGAGAGGAAGTAAATGAAAAAGCAATGAAAAAACGAAAAAGTAAAGAAAAGAAAACAGGAGAGAGGGGAAAAAATTAAATAAAGAGAAAAAAAGGGAAGCTCAAAAGAAGAGAATGTGATAGAATGTGAAATAGAGAGTAAATAAAAGAGAGAAAGAGAGAGAGAGAGAGAGAGAGAGAGAAAGCAAAAGTGAGTGAAAAGAGAAGATGAAAAAGGAAGACAAACAGTGTAAATAAAACAGAAAAAGAGGGAGAGAAAGAGAAAGCAAGAGTGAGTGAATTAATGAGCAACAAAAACAGAGAAAAAGGAGATAAAAAGGAAAAGGAGAAGAGCAAAAGAACACAATATGAGAGATAGGGAGTGTAAATAAAAGAGAAATGGAGTGAGTGAATGAATAAGCAACAGGAAAAAAGTGAAAAATGAGACAAGGAAAAAGTAAAGAGCAAAAAAAGAGAATATAAGTGTTAATAAAAGAAAGAGAGAGAGAGAGAGCGCACGCAAGAGTGAGTAAATTAATAAGCAACAGAAAGGGTAAAAAAAAAGGAGATAAAGAGGAAAAAAAAGAAGAGCAACAGAAGGCAATGAGAGATAGAGTGTAAATGAAAGAGAGAAAGAGAGAAGGAGAATGCAAGAGTGAGTGAAACAGTGGAAAAAGGAGAGAAAAAAGGGAAAAAGAAGAACAAAAGACAATGAGAGATAGCGTAAATAAAAGAGAGAGAGAAAGAAAGAAAGAAAGAAAGCAAGCAAGAGTGAATAAATGAACAAGCGACAGAAAAAGCACAAAAGAAAGGAAAGGAGAGATAAAGACAAAAAGAGCCAAAATGGAGACAATAAGAGAAAAAGACAGTGTAAAGAAGAGTGTGTGTTTGTCTTTCTCTCTCTGTCTCTCTCTCTGGCGGGTGTCCAGCCGCAGCCCCTCTCTGTATAAAATATTTACAGCGTAGGTTAGTGAGTGGTGTCGGGTGATGATGGAGCTCCTTATTATAGCAAACCTCCTCTTCACTCCCAATTCCCCCACTCTCACAACAATAGCCTCCGACAAAAAGCCTTAAGTGCCCAATAAAGCTGAGTGACAGCGGCTATGAAATGATTAACTACTCCACCTTAAGAGACGCATGTGATTAAACTCACTGCGCTGCTTCACACGGCCCATACACACACACACACACACACTCCACCCGCTTCAGGGGGTTTAGAAAGCGGGGGAATTACTGGATATAGGAGTGGATTTATAGTGTGTATTCTTGTGGTTAGTGCTCATGACTTCACTTACAGTATTTTTCCTCTTTATCGAAGTTAAAGCCATTTTTTTTTTATCTACAAACATTTTCACAGATATTTATGTTTGGTTAAAGCATGTAGTCTGTGTAATAAAATAACAACTTGTAAAATTATATAACAGTTATAATAGTTTGTATAAAAGTTTTTGCATTAAAAGGCGCACTTAAAATCCTTTAATTTCCCCAAAAATCAACAGTGCGCCTTAAAATCCGGTGCAGTTTATGTATAAATTTTACCAGTCAGGTATTACAAAGCAGTAAAGTCACTCAGCTGAAGTACATTGTTATACAGGAGTTCCAGTTTAGTTGGTGAGTATTAATTGGCATGTAGCCTGCTCCTAACCCAGCCAGCACTGCTGGAGCAGCATTAGCATTACCCGCTAAACGCGCTAGCTCTTTCAGAATCGTTCAGAGTGGTGTATATCAGACTGCAGTCTGCGCAATTTACCAGATAAAAAAAGCTATGTGGGACAAACCGCTAGCTAATGCTAATGCTCCAGCCTTAGTGCTGGAGAAATTTGGGAATCTAAGCTTACTGTAAAGAAACAGAAGCATTTTTCTTACCCAAATAAACAGTTTTCAGTAGAGAAATCTGTGTAGATTAACATCCAGTGCTCATTTGACTTTAATAGAAAGTCTTTTTTAAATTACAGTTTTGTTCACTTATCTTAGCTTTACTTAGCCTAGTTAGCAACACACCCCCCCTTCCACCACTCAGCAGCGAGACCTGCTGAATTAGAAGTTCCTTGTAGTGCCTCTTAAAAGGCATTTTAAAATCCAGTGTGCATTATTTTAGAAAATAGACTAGAAAATAGACTAGAAAATAGACTAGAAAATAGACTAGAAAATAGACTAGAAAATAGACGTTCATTGATAGTGCGCCTTCTAGTGTGAAAAATACAGTATTAATGCTAGAGCTGCAACTAATGAATATTTTGATAGTCAACGAGTAGTTGATTATTCACAGATTATTTCTGCCATGACCTCCATTGTCTCGCTTGTAATTGGCACAGAAAGTTGGCGTTAACGTAGTTAACCTAGAGAGGCAAGATTTCACACTGGAACTGGACAATTTTGGGGGGATGTCTGATCTGGGTACAGCATATTTCCGAACGTGTGGCTACAGACAAGCTTGAGAACGTCAAGTCCTCTGTTCTACTCACACTTCTCGGAGGTTGGGCAGATTGGAGAGGATGTCCGTATCAACTGCTGTCAGCTTGTTGTGGCTCAGGTTTCTGAGAGAGAGAGAGAGAGAGAGAGAGAGAGAGAGAGAGAGAGAGAGAGAGAGAGAGATGCACATTGGTCAAAACAATGCACTCAGAGATTCACAATCAGCATCGTTTAACACTCTAGATGTCCTCATTTTAATAATAGAGGTTTCTAAATGTGTTTGGTTCCATAGTGGAATTGGTATTTACTAGAATTGAACACTTTCCATTATATGGAGATATTTGTAAACTTTACATATTTATACTGTTTACAGGAAAGAAAAAAAAAAGAACAGGAATGAACACGAAGTACTTTATGTCTCAAAAGGTCTGGTGGAGTTTGAATCAGAAAAGGTAAACGGTTTACATTTTAACAGAAGTTACAAACATCTGTGCATCACTTGATTAAACGGTGTGAAAGACAACAGCAGCAGTAAAACTGTAGAGTGTGTGTGCATGTAACACACACGTCTTAGCTAAAAATCCTGCAATAAGAACATCAAGGGGGGTAAAACTTAGACGTCATTTATTAAATAAGCACATATCAAGTGTTTATTGCAACATATCAAGTTCCAAATGTATGAAAAAGCCTTCATTACCTTTGCAAACTTTTTAAATAATCCCGACTGCAGACCATTGTCAATATTAACCAATTACAGCTGACCTAGGAAAAGTCCTAGTGTCGTCAGGGTCATGGTCCAATACACTGCCCTATCTAGTGAATTGGGACACGGCTAGAGAAAAAAAAAAAAAAACACTCCCTTATAAGGAGATAGAGAGTGCGAGAATGGGCGATAAAAACTAGAACAGGCGGAAACTAAATTCACCCAATATGAGACAGAGAGAAAGGGAAGTAATGTAAACAAAAGCTCACCAGAGAAGTATTTTATTTTTTTATTATAGTTCAAACAACCTCATGGGCCAGATGTTTCATGCTTGTGGCCTATTGCCGACCCCTGATCTGAAATATTAGACATACTTTCCAAAGTTAAGCCACTGTCTAAGATACTTCCCAGACCCCGACGTGCTATTGGTTTAATTTATAAGTGGTTCTAATGTTCTGGCCCATTGCTCATACGCCCAAAAGTCCATCCTTTTATCAATCCATCACTCTGAACACACTGAACCCGCCTCCACTGCCAGCACCAGCTCTGTGTTATCTATCAGCCCCGACGGTCCAACATGCCCCACGACAGCTCAATAATCAATCTGCTCTCAGCTTCAGCCAGCCTGCTTCACCACCACTGATAGATACCTAATACTGCAGCCTATTCCCCCCCCCCCCTCTCTCTCTCTCTCTGCTGAATAAAGCTGTGGCTGGAGCTTGGCAGTGGGCAAGCCTCCTGCTATTCCTGCTGAAACCTCAGAGATTGATTACAGCAGACCACCCGAGCCTAACTCTGCACCCTCCTGATCTTCACTCTGCTGCCACTGTCCTGTTTTTATACGAGCTAGAAGCTAGCCTCACTGTTGGTGAACGACAAACCATAATAATTATATAAGCAAGATGGATCTTATTACCCTATTTTTCGTGTTATAAGGCGCATATAAAAGCCTTTAATTTTTTCCAAAAATCGCCAATGTGCCTTATAATCCGGTATAATGTATGAATTCTTTCAGTCAGGTTGTAAAGAGCAATAAAGCTACTCTGTTTCATTGAAGTTTCTTCAGCACTGAGGCTGGAGCAGTATTAGCATTAGCCGCTAACTGCAGCGCTAGCTCTTTCGCTGTTCAGAGGTGAGTATATCTGATTGTAGTCTGCATGTTTACTGTGTTAAAATAAGCTACGTTGAAAAAACTGTTGGCTGATAGCGCCCTGGCTTACCAGAACTCTCAGGGTTCCTCAGTGTAGAGTTGTCGGGCCACATTTAGTAAGCTAAGCACTGCTAACTGCAGCTATCGCTGCTGCTAACTGCGGCTAGCGCTGCTGCTAACTGCGGCTAGCGGTGCTGCTGCTAACTGTGGCTAGCGGTGCTGCTGCTAACTGTGGCTAGCGGTGCTGCTGCTAACTGTGGCTAGTGGTGCTGCTGCTAACTGTGGCTAGCGGTGCTGCTGCTAACTGTGGCTAGTGGTGCTGCTGCTAACTGTGGCTAGCGGTGCTGCTGCTAACTGTGGCTAGTGGTGCTGCTGCTAACTGTGGCTAGCGCTGCTGCTAACTGCGGATAGCGCTGCTGCTAACTGTGGCTAGCGGTGCTGCTGCTAACTGTGGCTAGCGGTGCTGCTGCTAACTGTGGCTAGTGGTGCTGCTGCTAACTGTGGCTAGTGGTGCTGCTGCTAACTGTGGTGTTGAAAATTGTAAATAAACGGAAGTGCTTTACTGACCCAAATAATCAGTTTTCAGGAGAGAAATCTGTGTGGATTAACAAAATGTTCCTTACTACTTTCGCATAAAATGTGACTTATAATCTGGTGTGTCTTATGTTTGAAAGTAGACCAGAAAATAGGCGCTTACTGATTAGTGTGCCTTTTAATACGAGGTGCCTTGTAGTCCATACAAATAAAGTAAATATAGCACAATTCTTTTAATAAGGGCAATGGGAAAGTAAGATGATAATTACTACAAAAAAAAAAGTTTTTACCAATATAATGAAAAATTATATATATTATATTTAATAGAGGAGCGGAAATCAAAACAATTGTGAAAGCTAATTACCACACGGAGTGAGGACTAACACTAACACTAAGCTAATTAAAATAAAAATAAACATAAACTGCAGACAAACACTTCTTAAAAACTGCTTGTATGAGATTCAAGAATCAACAGAAAAGATTTAAACCAAAAACCTAAGAGAAAAATCTTGGATTTCACTCAAGTTTTCGTGTAAACACTAAGCTAAACTAGCAGCTAACTAAGCTAACTCCTGAAGCTAACGTCCTTGTCTTTTTAAAAACCTTTAGAGCGCTTTGTTTGGGTGAACTCCAAGTACTGAAGCACAGGTGCAGTGCTGGACTGTCTGGAACGAGTTTTGAGAAGCTTCCAGAGCTTATGATGCTAACTGCTAAAGCAGCACTGACTGCTGGAGATACCTGACTAGCTGCATTCTCTTGTTTGTTTTTTTTTTCTTTCTCTCTCCCCCCCCTTCTCTCTTTCACACATGCGCAAACACACTTCTAAACTGGTGTTTTAGGACTGCTGTCACTGTTGTTTCAAGTTTTATTACTTTGAAAATGAAGTCAATTTTATTAAAGAATAAAATTATTAAAATTATAGAATAAAACCTGTAAAATTTGAACAGTAAAAGTTGTAATATTTAGAGACTAAAGTCATGAAACTCCAATTTTAAGGTAGTACTGCTACCAGGAAAAAACACAAAATTATGTCCAAAGTCTGTGCAAAAGGAACATATCAACCTCCCCATGTTAAAATGAAGGATGCTGAGAATTTGGTTGTAGTAATGTTCCTACGGGTTTAAATAATAAAGAAATTAGAAATTAGAAATCTTAGATATGCAGGTCTGGAAAAAAAAAAAACTAAGAAACCACTTAAAATGATGAGTTTCTTTGATTTTACCAAATTGAAAACCTCTGTAACATAATCAAGAGGAAGATGGATGATCACAAGCCATCAAACCAAACTGAACTGCTTGAATTTTTTTGCACCAGTAGTGAGTAGCATCAAGTTATCCAAAAGCAGTGTGTAAGACTGGTGGAGGAGAACATGCCAAGATGCATGCCAAGAAAATTGATACTGATACACCAAATACTGATTTCTGAGCTCTTAAAAATGTATGAATATGAACTTGTTTTCTTTGCATTATTTGCAATTATTTCAGCCATTTCTTACTTTCTGCAAATAAATGCTCTAAATAACAATATTTTTATTTGGGAGAAATGTTGTCCATAGTTTATAGAATAAATCAACAATGCTCATTTTACCATTTTACTCAAACATAGAGTTGTATCATGGCTTTATTCTTAAAATTTCACATTGTATGATATTTAAAAAAATATATGACACATTTATTCTCAAAGTCGACTCTTTTTTAAATTCTTAACAGTGGTCCTAAAAACACTGGCTTACAGCATATATATATATGTGTGTGTGTGTGTGTGTTTTGGTGTGTAAGTCTGTGTGTAAGACAGACAGACAGAGAACGAGGGAGAGTGTGTGTAAGTGTGTATGTGGATAATAGCTCCGGCTGATCTGCCCTGAAGGCAGCACTCTCTGACAAGGCGGTGCATTATAATCATACGCCTGCCATTGTGAGCGCTGTCGCTAAATTGCCGTCCTGTTACAGAAACCAATTACCTAATCGCGCTAAAGCAAAGTGAAAAATTACAGGGTTTCCCTCCCAAATCTCGCCGCGGGCCACAAATGCCGATGACAGAAAGGGAAGAAGGGAAGCGGGCAGGGAGGGGAGGGCGGTTAGGCAGGCAGTCGCGGCTAATCTGCGACACTGATCAGCGCGAATGTAGGACAAGCTGCGCGCTGCTAAAGCCGTCTACGATGAAGGCCGAGCGGAGAAGGGCCTGAGCCGTGCTGCGCTCTCAAAGAGCCTCTGTTCTGGAGCGCTGAGCGAGCGAGCGGTGTCGGATGTCCTCCGTTTCTGAAACAGAGCCGTAAGAGAAGCTTAAGGAGAAGCTGGTTTAGTACAAGAGGCCTTCTGGTTAACCCGTGATGTTGCGTTTTTGCTGTGGAATAGTGGTGGAAAGTTTATTTAAATTTATTTTAGTTTTTAAACCTGCCAATAAATGCACCGGGATTTAGAATAAAGCTCTGTATTGTATCTAGAAGACTAGATCTAGAACTTTTGGCTGGAGGTTAACTGTAAAATATTATATTTAAGCAATAATACACAAGAGAGGGAAAGAGAGAAAGCTGTAGATCAGCACAGCATTGCCAATATTACACATTATAGCACGAATCTTGAGTGTATTATTGTGATTAAACCACACAGTTTCTGTATTGAAATTTTGAGAAAGAGATGACGAGAAAATACAATCTGTTTGGTTATAAACACTCCACCAGTTAAAATAGTTCCATTGCTGCTCTGTTTGGCTTGTAAGCGCTGCATCGTTGCTAGGTTATCTGTATGTGGTGGAGTAATACATGAAAAGCTGATAATGGCACTTATAGAACGCCTCTCAGCCAATCACATTGCAGGGTCGGAACTAAATGTGATATAAAAAGACTATTATAATAAACAAATTATATAAATAAATGATGTAAATATCAGGATAGGGCAGATTCTCAGTGTGAATCAGTTTACAAATGTTGAGTCCACAGAAGTCTGGTTGAGTTTGAGTTAGAAAAGTTAAATATGGCTTTTAACAGGTTTTAACAAAACCTACAAATATCCGTGTATCATACGATTAAATGGTGTGAAAGACTGCAGCAGCAGTAAAACTGTAGGGTGTGTGGTATCTTTTTTTTTGTGGTGTGAAGTTTCTTACTTTTTAAAACTACATACAAAGGCACCAGGATTTAGAGTTTTTACTTTCCTGCAAAAAGCTTTCACTTAAAAAAAGAAATCTGAAGCCATAATGTGTTCAGTTGAGTCCTTCAACAAACCAGACCTAAAAAAAAAAGTAAATTTCCAAGTGTGAAAATATATATATATTTTTTATTCATCACAATATATATGGATAAAAAGTATACTAGTATTAACATACTTTTTAAACACTTCTTTGATAAATTATTGGTAAAATAAATTGTAATAATTTGCAAGAGGACACATTCTGCTAGTTCAACAATTATTAGAAAAAATATGACAAAAAAACTGAAAACAAAAAACAAAAATAATTGTATCATTGTATCAAGCCTGGGGCAGAGTCTTAAAACAAACAACACTGTAGAACCAACCAACTGCAAGGTAAAAATCAGGACCATTCACAGTCAGGCAGATTTTAAATTGGACCAATCACAATTAGCTGGAGGTCTCAAAACAAACATTTTTTTTTATTTTCAAGAACTATTTAAGAACTTTTATTCTGGTTGTGTACATCCAAATAAAATGAAAAATCCAAATATTACTTTATTTAAAAAATAGTATTGTTTAATCACTTTTTCATTTAATTGCAACAGTCACTAGAAAACAATATTGAGAAATGCAATGTATTGTGAATTCTCAGAACTTGCTCAGAACTTTTCCCAGTTCTTACAAGAGTAAATCAGTTACTGACAGGAAGTTTACAAGCGTCTGAACGTCTTCAAAAGATTTGACCACACCACCGTCCAGCCTGTGTAAAGACAGGCCTCAACAGAAGCTCCTTCCTTTGCCTCCAGGCTGTTTCCCAGTCTAAGTCGGTATCTGCAATCAGCAGTAGTTTACAGCTTGAAGGGTCCGGGCCTGGAGGTGCCACTTAGGGCCGGCGAGGAGAAAGCAGCGAGTGTTTATATAACTTTGATTTGGTCCACCCCGGTCACCCCGTCGTATTTCAAGCGGCTTTATCTTATCTGATAGCGTTAACTTTCACACCTACTGCTTAACCCCAGGGCCATAACTCAACCGCCTGTCGCAACTGCTGGAGCTGCAGCTGAACACGCCCACTTCTCCAGACCCAATCAGTGAGTAGAGTCAGAGCCTGAGCCTGCACTGCACTTTCCAACTGATCTCAGAACAGCAAGCACACTTAAAAGCCACATGGAGCTGTGTTCTTCTTATCTAGCGGACTTGCTTATCTATCTGACTTGGGTGTGTATTAGGCCACATCCGTTATATCAATGTTATCTCCCTGTCGGAAACATTTCAGTGATGAACAGAGGCCTCGCGGAGCGTTCCTGCTAAAAAAAATTAAAAAAAAAACAAGCGGAGTTGAACGGTGGGAACGGGCTTAATTGCAGAGTTTGACCTCCAGACTTTTGACTTGTGTTTAAAAATGAAAGTAAACTAGGGCCAAACTGTGCCTTCTGCAACTATATTAACACTTACCGTGATGAAAATCTGGTAAACATAGCCTTTACAGTGCTATTATGTCTTTATTTACGCCACAGAAACAACACAAGTTGTGGTTATCACCTCCTGAGATAATGATCATGATGAAGTAACTTGAAATTTGATCATTTTTCCTCATATTTAACTCAATTAGACCAGCAGAGAAATTGTACATATCTTGTGCAGACTACAGCTCTGGAAAATAAATTAAGAGACCACTTCAGTTTCTGAATCAGTTTCTCTGATATGAGATTGCTATTTATAGGTATATGTTTGAGTAAAATGAACATTAACGTTTTATTTTATAAACTACAGACGACATTTCACACAAATTCCAAATAAAAATCTTGTCATTTAGAGCATTTATTTGCAGAAAAAAAAGAAATAAGAAATGGCTGAATTAACAAAAAAGATGCAGAGCTTTCAGACCTTAAATAATGCAAAGAAAAAACAGGTTCATATTCATAAAGTTTTAAAATCCTGTTTTTTAATCACAGTTTTTAATGCATCGTAGCATGTTCTCCTCCACCAGTCTTACACACTGCTTTTTGGATAACTTCCTGCCACTCCTGGTGCAAAAAATCAAGCAGTTCAGCTTGGTGGTTTGATGGCATGTGATAATCCATCTTCTGCTTGGTTATATTCCAGAGGTTTTCAATTTGGTAAAATCAAAGAAACTCATCATTTTTAAGTGGACACATTTTTTTCCAGAGCTGTAAAAAAAAAAAAAAAAAAAAAAAAGAACACATTTATGTTTCCAGAAAGTATTACTTTAAAATATTGGTCGATGATGTGTCTTATGATACCAGTACAATTCTGATTTAATTGTGCAACCCTACTTAAAACAAGTCAATTTAGTCTTGGATAAAAACTTGGATAAAAAATATGAAACCAAATACATTAAAAAAATCAGACCAAAAGAATGTGTAAAAATGCTGTGAGAAGCTTAATTTGAACAAAAATCAAGTTTTAACTTATCTACTAATGCTACGACTACTATCTAATACTGACATACATCAGGACAATGATTCAAGGTCATGGTCACATGATCTCTCACTGTTCAGTCTGTGACATGGAAGCAACATTGTCTTCAAGAGAACTTTGTCTTCCTGTAGTTCAATAAACTATTTTATTATTATCTCCTTAATAATAATAAAAATCAAGGTAAAATTTGCAATTAATTGTGATACAGATGTAAGGTCAAATCATCCAACACGAAACATCTAAAGAATGAGGAAAAAAATATATAAATTGTAGATGTTTTTGCTAATCTTTCCTTTCCATTCCATTCTATTCCTCACGAGGACCAGGAAAAAAAAGGCAGTCTAAAGCCTCCCGTGAGCAGCGCAACAGGCATGAAAATTTGGTGGTTGAATTTATCAGTGAATATTTACTCAGTGCAAACAGGTCATTTGTTTTTTTCCACCGACAGAGAAAAGCCAAGTCCTTCAAAATGTGTTCGTAATGGCCGGGACGGCAGTGCAGGCGTGTGATCAAAACGCTGCAGTTTATCAAACATGACTGCACGTCCAAACAGTAACGTTCGAGGCTCTGGAGCGATAGGGAGCGCTTTCAAAATCAATAGAGCCGAACTACAACTGCATCGAAAGCTCCAAACACACTTCACTTCACACTCCAGCTTCTCTCAGAGCCGTGAGGAAACGAGCTGAACAGAGAGATCTCTGGCCTTTTTGAGCTGCCTGGCCCAAAGGAGATGTTGGGTGTAGGGCTGCAACGATTAGTCAATATAATCGTAATTATAAACATGCGTCGACTCCAAAGGTTCATTGTCGACTAATCGGTAATTTGTAGCCCAGTGTGGCTCTAGTTGCTTAACTTTAGGGTCTTTTTGTGTGACCTTAGCCTTTTATTCACCATCAACATATCTCACGAGTGAAGGCTAAGACAGGGTCTTTATGCCGGTTCAACACGGGCCAGCTTGGACAGACCGGGGCTGAACGTCATGGTTCCCCTGCCTCCGCACTTCGCAATGTGTAAAAGGGTCAACTCCTTTGCTATGATATTATGTTATCATTTTATCCTTTCTAATTTAGTGGTCTAAAATGCCAACAATATCGTTTATACATTTGAAGGCCAATAAAGTCCGACGTCCAGCAGTTTATATTGTTTTAAAGCGACAGAGAAAGCTAGAAACAGGAGACGTAACCACAGCAAGCAGAGTTGGTGGCGAAATAATCGCTGACTACATGACTAATCAGAAAAATAATCGGCAGATTAGTCGACTTCCAAAATAATCATTAGATTTTACGTGACTAACAATATAATTTAATATAATTTCATTTAATTTTGTCGATGTAATGCTTATATTTTTAAAAAGAACTGAAATGCATAAAGCAATATGCGTAGGAAAAATATTTGTAGTTGAAGCACAAGCAATGATTTTTATTCTTAATAAAGCACCACAAACATGCTCACTGTTTCTTCCAGCAAGATCCAAAATGATGGAGTTTCCTGGTAACAGTATAAAAATGAAATTACTCATGTCGACTGATAAATAAATACGTTTTGTGAAATCAATTACCGATTTTTTAGTATTAATTGGTTACAATTTAGAAAAGCTAGCGAAAAATATCGTTTGGGTATTGGTACTGAATTCCAAGTATCGTATCGGTACTGGTATAGGAAATTTTAAAACGATACCCAGTCCTAGTCTTAAGGTAGCTTTTATATATTCATTTTATTTCAAAACCGGCGATCTCCTGATGATGGTGGCAGCACCTTAGTCCACTGGACCACTCGAAGCCTTTAAATAGCTTTTAGCTTTTTCTGCATTTATGCTTTATCACAGAATTTTACAGACATGTTCCTATACATGATCAGATCCTTTAGCTTCCAGCCTTCAGACTTCCTTCAGAGTCCAAGTTCTAAACGTGTGCAGTTCCTCTGCTCTCTCCAGCAAATAAAAAAAAAAAAAAGAGCCAGACAGTGAAGTCATTTCTTGTCCTCCCACAATAGCAGGGCATGATTCACGACGTGGCGGAGAGAAGGCTCCTTATCAGGTTATCTTTATCGCCGATAGGCCGAGTGTGAACTTCGCTCTTTGGAAGTGTGAAGTGATGTCAATGATGGCTCTTTATGATTGCAGCTGGAAGACAGAGGCTTCTTTAACGCGGCTGCTTTCAGAGGGCCGTAAACTAGTCAAAGAATAACCCTACTGTCACAGTCCGCCGGCTCGAGACGCTAGCCGAGAACCACCAGCAATTCCTCACTCCTCCCCTGTCTCTCTTTCTGTCTCTCTCTCTCTCTCTCTCTCTCTCTCTCGCTCAAACGTTTTACAGCCAGGCAACAGCGCTGATAGCGAATCCAGGCACTTTCTACCACAAACCAAACAACGCTAAGGCTAACAAGGCCCTGACAGATCCACAACTACACACAACCACACAAGCCTTCTGTCAGAAATGATTATAATGTACACTGTCATGATTATAATGTACATCGTCACAGTTGGCCTGCTTTCACACACACAGATGAACCAGTGGTGCTTTCTCAAACTGAACCCATACAGATCGATGTGAATGTGAATCTGCATATTCTGACATCAGTAATTCGGCCTCAAAGCAGTAGATGTTTGGTGTCTTGAAGTTTGCTTCTATAGTTCAGCCTTGGAGACATGTGCTAATGTAGTTAACAGGTAATAGATGCTTATAGATACAAGTCTTTTTTAAAAATTCTAGTGTAGGTCTTGTCTTGTCTTCTCAGCGCTATTTTTGACTCAATCTGGTCTCTGTGTTGATGTTCATTTGACTTGGTATTTTTGTCTCTGCTTTGTCTCGGTCTCTGAATTTTTTAGACACTGCCTCAATCTCAGCATTATTTTGACTTTGTCTCAATCTCAGCATTATTTTGCATATTTGTCTCAATCTCAGCTTTATTCTGACTATTTGTGTCAATCTCAGCATTATTTTGACTATTTGTCTCAATCACAGCTTTATTTTGACTATTTGTGTCAATCTCAGCATTACTTTGACTATTTGTCTCAATCTCAGCTTTATTTTGACTAGTTTGTCTCAATCTTATTGTTATTTTGACTAGTTTGTCTCAATCTCAGCGTTATTTTGACTATTTGTCTCAATCTCAGCGCTATTTTGACTATTTGTCTCAATCTCAGCATTATTTTGACTTGATCTAGTCTCAGTCTCAGGGTTATTTTGACTTGGTCTTGTCTCAGTCTCAGAATTATTTGGACTCCGTTAGGGCTGGGCGATATGGAAAAAAAATCTTATCACTATATAGTTTTTCATATCAGCCGATGTCAATATGTATTACGATATAAATCAACTCATTTTCTGTTAAAATTAAAGATTTCTTTTTACTCATAAGTGACAGAATAAGGGAGTTTTGGCCAAAATCACTAGCAGGCTCAGAGTCCTGTGGACAGATACTAGGATGTTCACATCTTGCCCGGTGGGTACAAGGTGCTCAGACAGCTTTTAAATTCATTTTAAAAGTCATTATACATCCACACAGGTCCACAGGCAACTGCATAAAGCAAAATACAATAGTATATCACAGTGTTCATTTTGACAGGTGATTTTGATACAGTTTAGTCTTAGTCTTTTGACTAAAATGTATATTAGTTTTAGTTACATTTTAGTCTATCGGATATTATTAGTTTTAGTCACATTTTAGTCTAGTTTTAGTCTAATAAATTTTGGTCATATAAAAAGTATGTATTACATATGTTTTACTGTTTTCTATTTTATATTTGTTGTTATTTTCAGATTATTTACTGCTAATGTTTATTAAAATAATAGCCTTTAAGTTTTGTTGCATTTAAATTATGCTAACATTTAAATATTTTAAAGCAAGTGACCTGTAATGGAGGTAGGACGAACAAAGTCAAGTTTCTGAAATGATACACTTCTACTGTGGTACAGATTTATATTAACATTACTGGCTTTCAGTAGACTAGACTTAGCTGTGCTGAGCTGTGAGGCAGTTCAGCGCGCTGCCTGATCGCGTGCTGTGCCTGTTCGCAGCGCTACTTAAACGGGAAATAGAAAATCAAGTTTATCGAATCCTATCGTCCGGCTTATCATAGTTATCGCGATATATATTTCCCTCGATAACTATCGTTATTGTTTTATCGCCCAGCACTAGACTCCGTCTAGTCTTAGTCTTAGAACTGTTTTTGACTTGTCTTCATGTCTTCGTTAAAGTTTGCCTCAGTCTTTTCTTAGTTTCTGCGTAAGTTTGCCTCTGTCTTGTTTTCTGCATTATTTTGTCTCAGCCTTGTTTCATTTTAGGCACTCTCAGTCTTGAAGTAAGAGAAAGGGAAGCAAACTTTAGACAGTAAATGCACTTTTTTGTTGTTCTTTTATGAAACGATCACTTTAAACCAATTCAAATAGCCGGGTGGATGAGATCACTCCAGGCTCTGAAATGAAACAGAAATCAGTTTCCATATCTGTATTAAAATGTGAATTACTCAACATATGAGCCCAAGGCACCATCAGCACTCTGGACAATGTGGAGCACGCTTGATGTTCCAGATGTTCCGTCCTGCGCTGGAGGGAAAGGACAAATACCGGCTGATTGACGCAGACCCCCTCCGCTGTTTTATCTGAAGCTGTGTAAAATCACATCTTGGGCCCATGTGCAGCACTGCTGAATAAACGAAGCAGCCGCACAAACACACACTACACTGGGCAAAGGGTCTGCTCTCGCCCCGGGCACCGAGTGAACCGGAGTCAGCGAGACGCCAGCCAAGAGGCCGGCCGGACACTACACACACACACACAAACACACACATGTTGGTTTTGCTAGTCTTGTGAAGACTTCTGTTCACATAATGATAACTGTAGCTAATGTATTCTGCACCTACACCTAACCCAAACCTCATTGATCAAATGTAATTAATTCCACCCTTTAAGATTTTTTAATTATTGTACTGATTTTTGCTAAAAAGCTTGTTTTGTCAAGTTCAAGTCGTCCAAAATGTCCTCACAACCTGACCAATCACAACATACCACTATGGTTGTGAGGAGGACATCCTGTGAGGTCCCCACGAATGTAGAAAAACATGCACGCATGCACACACACTCGCACACAAATAGAAGAAAAGAACATAAAAAATATCAAGCTTGATTGTTTAAGCGTTTTTTTTTTTTTTTTATCTTTTAAAGTTAGTAATCATTTTATTATGCAGAGAAAAACTTCAGCCTTCAGGGTTTAAGAGATTTACTGCAGATAACGAGTTCAGCACCGCTGTGAGAAACAGCAGGGATCATCAGACAGCAAATTGCTTTCTCCCACAGTTTATTATAATGGCAGGAAAAACATGTAATTAGTACATTGCCAATTTTGCCGGGATCATAGAGGAGTCAACCTCACGCTTATGTTTCAATTTCAAGCTTAGATTTATCTCATGTTTAAACTTTAAAAGTGTAAATATCTCAGAGTGGTTCGAATCCTGGTCATGCAGCTTGCCATCTGCTACCGGAGCCCCGAGAGAGCAAAATTGGCCTTGCTCTCTCCGTGTGGGTAGATGGTGCTCTCTTTCTCCCCACATCACTCCAAAGGGTAATGACGATCAGCACAAGGCTGCGTCTGTGAGCTGATGTATCAGAACCAAGTCGCTGCGCTTTCCTCTGAATGCACTGTGTCAGTAGTAGTTTAAAAAAAAAAAAAAAGAGGCAGAGTCTTCACATGTGTCAGAGAAGGCATGTGTTAGTCTTCACCCTCCTGGTGTTGGGGCATCCCTAATAAGTGGGTTGGGTAATTAGCCGTGTAATTTGAGGAGAAAATGGGGAATAAAATAAGTCGTATAGACCTGACGCTCACACTTAATATCCAATTTACTGTAGGTCATGCAATACCAAATTTGTAGGCTTAATGTACATTCTGTCGTATAGTACAAAAAACATTGAAATTAGGTATGAGGCTATATTTTATAAGATATAAGCCCAGACTTTTTGGGCATATAATTACAAAATCCAGGCCTATATTTCAACTTAAAGCTTATTTTTTAAGAATATAGTTCATATTAAAATGTCAAATTTATTTCTTACCTTGTACCCCAAACTTAACTAATGCTGAACTTACATTCTGGCTTTTATTTCGAAATGTTTCAAAGGCTTATACTCTTATAACACTGACAATAAAACAGTAGCTTGGTCCCACCCACTGCACTAGAAAAACAGTGGTTCTAGAGCCACTGAGGCAAAGAAACACTTTTCGATCTTATTTTAATCTGTTGGCATGGGATGGTTTATGAAATAAAAAGGTCAATATCGTCGCTGTCTAATGATTTTTAGTTTACTACATAATTTGAATTTTGAACAAACTGTTCCTTAAACTGTGGCAAGATTTCTTGATTAAAAAAAGACCAATAGAAACTCTTTAAAATGACCTGAAATAAACTCTTTTTACATTGACTTCCATTGAAAGTTTAGAAGGTTTTTTCTATCTCCTGTAAAGTTGCTGTTTTGTTTGCTAAAATGAAATATTAACCACAGGCTATTTTAGTTAACTGGATTAATTTGCTATATAGTTTTCAGTTCTGAAAGGAAAGTGAGTGTGTATTCTACAGATTAGAAATTATACATTTAGGCGTACAATCAATAGCTCCAGTTTCACACAAAGCACATTTGGGGTTGAGCATGAGGTCTTTAACTTTCCTGAAGTATGAAAATATCCCTGATTCTTCTGGGAAATCATGAAGTACGAGGGCAGACATCAGCGTGCATTCAGCCATTCCAGGTTGCGTTTATTTACGATGTAAGATTTCACTGAGTTTTGGCAAAGGCGGAGGGGAAAAAGAGCCAGAACTAAATTATCGCAAAGTTTTAAGAAGGTCAGAAGAAATATCTCAATTTCACTTCATCACATTCTGACACTTCTCCTCCAGAACGGCTGTTGTTTTGGAGATCCTTTCCAACAGCAATGGCAAAGCACCTCAAAAAATGCAACTTCTTTGGACAAAATATCAAAATATTTGTTTGTATTTTTCCATAACTCACGATGAAAGCTGACGAGGTTCGAGGCCTGACCTCCTCAAGTGCTGAAAAATCACAGAGTAGTGATTTTTTTGTCTCAGGACTCCGTGTGCTGGGGGTGTTCCACAAGCCTTAATCCTCTCCAACACTCGTTTTTTATTTTTTTCCAACCCTCCATTTCTCTCCCTCGTTTTTCCCCCTCGATGCCGTTTCCAGATCTCCAAACTCTTACCAGATGTACAGAATTCACAGATGATTCATCCATCAAGCTCACTTTGTAGACACTCTTCTAAAACAAAAGAACTTACATTGGAAGGAGGAGGAGGGGGAGGCAAGGGGGCTCAAATATGCCTTTAAAGAAAGAATGCCGCGTAGATTCTTAGATTCCATCTCAATCCCTTGTTGTTGTTTGACTTAGCAAAACGTGAGCATCTTTATCTGTGTAGGTTTTATGCTAATCCTAACCAAACACACGGGTCATCATGCTTGTGCTTCATTACATGCCTCCTCAACCCCATGCGGTCTCTAATTATTTGTTTGGTTTGAAGAACATTCAAATAAAACACCAAATAAACTTATTAAAATTATCAGAACTCTTGTGCATTTCTTTAACCCTTAAGATCTGCAGGTTTTGGCAGCTATCAGAAATTTAGCAAATATGCCGATTCAGATAATACAGTTTATGATCATTTGATTTGAATTTGATGGTTATAGATTAATATGTTGTCCTTCCAGTCTTTTACTGCAGTATTTAGCACATTTTGGGGCTAAAAAAAAATCTCACATTTTCACTCAGAACAGCAGAATTCCACTAGCTTATTCAGTAATTGCTACAGGCTGGAGCTGCTAAGCTTCATTAGCATACTATTATTTTATGTGAACCCTAAATTTTAGATGGAGACTTACCTCCAGCCTGCAGACAAACAACATTTTAATCCAAACTACAGCTAGACTAAAGTTGTTGAGGGGCACAAGATGTGGAACTGGGTTACTAAAACAATCAGGGTTCCTCAGTCTACCGCTATCTGGCGGCATTTACTAGCGCTAACAGCAGCAGGCCAGCGCTGCTAAACAGGGCTGGTTAGGCACCAGCTAACCGGGGCTAGTGGACAAAATACTGGAAGCCTTCAGCATTTCTAGACTAAAATATCTCCAAACAAACAACTTTTTAACCGAAACTACAGCTAGACTGAAGTGGCTATAGGGCGCAAGATGTAAAACTGTTACTAGAACACTCAGGGTTCCTCAGTGTACTGCTATCGAGTGGCATTTACTAGCGCTAATTGCGGCTGGCTAACCGCCTGCTAACCGGGGCTTGCTAGGCATCTGCTAAACAGGGCTTGCTAAGTGTCTGCTAATCGGGGCTAGTGGACAAAATACTGGAAGCCTTTAGCATTTCTAGACTAAAATATTTTCAAACAAACAACTTTTTAATCAAAACTACAGCTAGACTGAAGCTGTTGTGGGATGCAAGATGTGGAACTGGGTTACCAGAACCGAGGCTGGCTAGGCACCTGCTAACCGAGGCTAGTGGACAAAATACTGGAAGCCCTCAGCATTTCTAGACTAAAACATTTTCAAACAAACAACTTTTTAATCAAAACTACGGCTAGACTAAAGCGGCTATAGGGCACAAGATGTAAAACTGGGTTACCAGAACACTCAGGGTTCCTCAGTGTACTGCTATCAGGCTGCATTTACTAGCGCTAATTGCGGCTGGCTAAGCCTTTGCAAAACGGGGCTGGCTAAGTGCTTGCTAACCGTGGCTGGCTAGGCATCTGCTAACCGAGGCTAGTGGACAAAATACTGGAAGCCTTCAGCATTTCTAGAATAAAATATCTCCAAACAAACAACTTCTTAATTAAAACTACAGCTAGACTGAAGCTGTTGTGGGATGCAAGATGTGGAACTGGGTTACCAGAACCGGTGCTGGCTAAACGCCTGCTAACCGAGGCTAGTGGACAAAATACTGGAAGCCTTCAGCATTTCTAGACTAAAATATCTCCAAACAAACAACTTTTTAATCAAAACTACGGCTAGACTAAAGTGGCTATAGGGCACAAGATGTAAAACTGGGTTACCAGTGTACTGCTATCAGGCTGCATTTACTAGTGCCAACTGCTGGCTAGAAGAAGCAGCCCCAAGTATGCATTCTTGCATATCTTCTTGTTGCTTAATGCACCTTATAATACAATTTATGTATGAAAATATATCAGACAATTAACGTTCATTGATAGTGCGCCTTGTAGTCCAAAAAATACAGTACATAGAACAACTTGATGCAGGAAATTAGAGATGGTCTGTTTTTCAAAACAGGTCAACGAGTCCTTTTAAGGATTGAGTTGTATGGCTAAAAGAATATCTCCATGTGCTAATCTCCATATTCCCCTGCAGGTATGTGCTCCACAGGTACGTACATGCAGTAAGCATGAGTGTGTTGAGGCTGACTTCCAAGTCCACTTAAAAACAAGTGCCCTTGAATGCTCTGGCTCTCCGTACTCAAATCCACTCGAACAGAGAGGCTGTTAATCTAAGTGCCAGGAAGGCCAAGCTAAAACACAGCCAGGCCCTTCTCAAGCTGCTTGTTCTGATAACACAAACACACACACACACACACATATATATATAAAATATACACACACACATATATATATATATATGCATGCTCACACATATACACACACAGCCTCAGGCTACAGCACACACCTGGAACAAACCGGTTTGCGTTCTACAAATTTCTCTGTACAGTTTTTATCTAGAGGCTAGACGTCTGGGTTGCGAGCTACAGCACACTGAATTAAACGAGTCTAAAAACATTTTTTTTTTATTTAATAAATAAATAAAATCAAGATCACACATTAATAAGCATTAAAAACGACCTAAACCAAACTCCGACCTAGTCATTTTTAATACATTACAGTTAACTACTACATGACCTACATACTATTTTTTTTAATACCAGATGCTAACTAATATGTCTAAGATTAATAACTGAACAATAAAAGTCCAGTGGCTCAAAGCCAACAACAATTTAAAACAGCTGCACAAAACCACTGTTTTGTAAACAAGTGATGAAAGCAGATGACACAGCTACGACTCACAAGCTACTGTCCTTGTTTCATTTTCAATAATAGTAAAAAAAAAAAAATCAAATCAAATGAAAATGATAGCTGCTTAAACAGCCAAAACATGTTTGGAATCAGATATAAACAACTTCTTTAGTTTAGAACAAGAGATGCTATGTTAAAGTTGCTAACAAACCACCGATTTAGACTGTAACTGATACTGTATCATCTCAGGAAAACGTGTGCCATAATCTTTATTTGCTTCAATAACTGTAATTAATGCTTATAAACTAAACTGATCTTAAATTTAAGCACAAACTGAACTGTGATCTAAACCAAACTTTGGCCTAGTACTCTTAAAAACACTGATCATCAGTAAATTTTACATTTCATTTGGAAATTAAGGGATCAGAGTCTGGAGGAAGAGTGGAGAGACACACAGTCCAAGCTGCTTGAGGTCTAGTGTGAAGTTCCACAATCAGTGATGGTCTGGAGAGGCATGTCTGTCATCTGCTGGTATTGATCAACTGTGTTTTACCAAGTACAAAACCAGTGCAGTGTAGATGCGGATTTCATTTTCCAGCAGGACTTGGCACACTGCCTATACTGCCAAAACTACCAATTGGTCTTATATAATATTGTAATTTTCTGAGACACTGATTTTTGGGTTTTTTTTTAATAGCTGTAAGCCATAATCATTAACAATAAAATACACAACAATAAATGCTTAAAATAGATCACTCTGTGTGTAATAGATCTATATAATATATAAATGTATATCTAGATGTACATGTGTATAGATTAGTCTCACATTTTGTACTGAATTCCTGAAATAAAGTAACTTTTCAATGATATTCTATTTTTTTACATGCACTACTATATATAGTGTGATGTAAAACCATCCAGTAGCTATAACTTTCTACCATATTACCCACCCTTTCTGATGCCACCAAACACTGCTCCACCAGTTTTGCAACAAATATTTTAATTTTAAATGAATTCGGAGAATAAATACAGGTGGAATTGCTGTGCAATTAAAAGTTTCATTGAATTTAAAAGCTATTCAGATTCAAGTCACAACTGAAAATCTCATTTTAAAGCCCAACATCTACAGTACTACAAAAACAAAAGCCAACTCAAAAGCTCTGCCCATTATTTGGCCTTTAAAAGGTCCATCATAGTGAACTAAGCAAGTGGCACTTGTCAGGGGAACAAGCAATATACTTTGAATACTGAAGCTCAGCTCTTGAGCTTCTTTAGGAGGCCCCGAGTGGTCGAGTGTTCCAAAGGGCTGCCTCTATGATCGAGAAAATGCTGGCTCAAATCCCAGTCATGCAGCTTGCCATCAGCTGCAGGAGCCCTGAGAGAGTATAATTGGCCTTGCTCTCTCTGGGTGGGTAGATGGCGCTTTTTCAGATCATCACTCCTAGGGTGATGTCGATCAGCACAAAGCATCTGTGAGCTGATGTATCAGAACCGAGTCGCTACGCTTTCCTCCACGTGCACTGAGATGCTACATGGCTATGCTGTATTAGCAGCAGTTTGAAAAGAGGCAAAGTCTGACTTCACATGTGTTGCTAGTCTTCACCCTCCTGGCAATGGGTTAATTGCCCTTGTAAATTGGGGAGAAAATGGGATAAAAATGTAAAAATTAAAAGTGCTTATTGACAGGCCTTAGAATCAACAAAATAAGTGTTCTACAGCAAATCAAACTTTAAAAATTAAGCCTTTTTTTACAAAACAGAAATGCAATGAACTTGAACGTGTGTATTTGTGAATATTCCCGATCAGAACTGGTAAAACCAGCCAATAAGAGTAAGCCATGACGTCTTCCTTCACACTTTAATTAGGATTTCTGGAAAGTACTGAAGAGGACCCTAAACCAGTGAGGCCCCCCACGTTCACACACACACACACACACACACACCCAACCTCCTTCCGTTGGGTGACAAAATTCCGCTAGGTTATTTACCAACACCTCTGAAAGGGTGAGGAACACACACACACACACACACCAAATCACAACCCCCTTAGCTCACAAAAAACACACACAGTGTACCACCGGGGATCACAGGTCAGGACCTGTAGGCTGCCTCAGAGGGTGGGGCCGAGGGTCCGAGACTGAAGCCCGATTCTTTCTGGTCAGAAGTGTATGTGAGTCACTCACAGCTCTATTAACATAGCGTTCCTTTATCCCACCAACCCGGGAAGACAAATAGCAAAATAGCCACGTCTCTAACACACACACACAGACACACACAGACACACACAGACACACACAGACACACACAGACACACACAGACCATTCAAAGGGGAGTTTTAATGAACAAATGGAAAAGGATTACAGAAGAGACAGACAAATTAGATGTTTTCATATCTCCTCCTATCTGCGACACTGAGCTACACAGCGTCCTCCACGTAAGCTGAATCAAAACTGATGGTCCAGTGACGTATAAAAAGTATCAAAAACAATAAATCAGACTGATCCACTATAGCAGTAAAAGGTTTGAAACACTTACAGCTCTCTTACAGCTGAGGAGATCCCTTATTTATAATTTTTTTTTTAAACCTGGCTTCTTATCATTGTACAGTGCTTGGGCCCCAAGAATTGGCGCTTATATTGTATATACAAAAATACAGGAATAAAGAAATAAAATGATGATTATATTATGTATATTCAGATAGTAATAGTATTGTCACATAAGCATTACTCATGTACACCTTATCATCTGTCTTTTCTGATAACTAAAAATACATTACAACTAACTAAATTAGGCTACGTTCACATTACAAGCCACATTCCTCAAATCCGACTTTTTGCTCAGATCTGATTTGACTATCTTGACTGTTCACATTCACAAATGTAAGTGAGCTGAATCTCTGTGAAATAATGTGAACAAATCCGTCCCTAAATCTGAAACGCTGGCTCACATGCAAACATTAATATGTTTATAGACGTCGCCTTCTTTACTACCAACAATAAGAACGTCATAGTTGAGAGACGACTCGTAGCTTTATAAAGGGAAATTGATGAGTTAGCAGCTCATTCTTTTGCCGGAATGGAGAAACAGCAAACAGCTGGTCTGAATTCATGCTCAGGTCGAGGAGGAGGGAAAAAAAAGGCCAGGCTGTTTGCTTTTGCTGTTTTTTTTTGCAGCTATAGCTGCACAGCTGCACCAAGAGATACAGTGTGGGTATGAGAGAGAAGCACATAGCGCTAATGCTAATGCGTAGAAGCTAAAAGACGCATGAATTCTGATTTGACATTTCCGTTCACATTCATTTCACATGTCCATAGATTGGATATGTAAAAAAAAAAAAAAAAAAAAAAAAAAAACGGATTTGGCACGTTTACACCGCTATGAAAAAAAATCAGATCTGGGTCACATTTGAGTCACTTCAGCCTGGTAATGTGAACGTAGCCCTATTAACTAAAAAAAAAATGTTTTATTACTAAATAAATAAACTAACAATATAACTTACAATTACAACTAAATCAAGGGACTAACTAAAGTACAAACATGTAAAATGTCTAAATTAATTTACTAGTTATTTTAAACGCATGACGAGTTATTTAAACAGTAAACAGTCAAAAACTACCAAATATACTTAGATTTCAACAAACTGTAAATAGTTACATCATACCAATAATAGTAGATCAGAAGTAAAGGTGTAGAAATAGTGAAGAAAGTAAAAGTATATAAATGAGGCATACTCAAGGTTTTGTAGTAACTCCCAAAATCCCAATTAATCAATCATCCAAAAAACACATTCTAACCCTCCTTCTGTTCTCCCTAACTGACCCCAGCAGTAATCCTCCCTCTTTCCACACATCTTTGTCTTAATTGTGGCTTTGACCCATCTCTCAGAGTTAAGCTAAACTCACAAACACACTCCGGTTAAATCCCACCAACCCTGGCCTGCTTTTCTCCAGCGTGGTCCATCGCAGTCCCCGCGGGTCACTGGGGAGCCATAAACCCCAGGCAGAACAGGAAAGCTATTTAGACAACTGGAAGTTATTAAGGCGTGATTTTTCACACAGAGTGTGTCCACCGGCTGTCCGGTCCTCAGACAGGCTTCTCTCCTTGTGACGGATGTATCGCAGATCCAGACCAATATGACACCTCTTTTCCTCTGGATTTTCATAGAAATGACGGAAGAGTTTGATAATGAACGTGAGAAAACGTAACAGCAGGACACTCAACAATTTATATATCAATTAGTAAGGGTGGGTAAGTAAGGTTTTTTTACTCTTTTTTTCCAAGAATACACTACTGCAACAAAATGAAAATTAAAATATTATTATTATACCCCTAACAGAGATATTAAAAACTACAAAAACTTTCATCAGATTGTAACAGAAGTCAATGATTCTGAATGCCATGATACTAATAATAATGCACTCCATACTAATAATATCTCCATTAGGGATGTCCCGATCCAGCTTTTTGAACTTCCGATCCGATACCGATATTTATTTGCACTTCCGATCCGATACCGATATCGGCCGATACCGATACCAACCTATCCGAGCATGTATTAAAGTTATTAAGCCAACTTACTTTGTTGTCAAACTCTTGTTGAAAAGCGTTTTACTCTTGATAACAAGTAGCCAGCTGAATAAGGTGTGTTTGAATAATACACAATAGTTGGCAAAAACACAGCAAAACTGGAATGGATTATCTAAATGGGTGCGCTGGAAAACCCGGGTGGGGCTTTAAAAAAAAACTGGATCGGGAGTCTGGATCGGCATTTTCTCGTGCCTGCCGATCCGATACCGATATGCATTTTTTGCAAATATCGGCGGCCAATCCGATCCAAATATTGGATCGGGACAAGCCTAATCTCCATAGATCCAGGATTAAAGTAAAATAAATGAGACTGGACAGATATAACCTGTCTCTAGTAGATATATAATAGGAAATGAGAACAGTGAGAATTGTTCTTTTGCTAAAAACAGCAACAACAAAAAAACTATTACCCTGACGTGATAATTAGGGGTGGGTGATGTGGCACGATATTTCAGGATATAATATCATTCACGATATTCAAAAATGTTGGCGATATTATTGCGTAAGATACGATATGACACATCCCTATCAATAAGTCAGATGAAGTAAGTTACAAATTAAGTAAAATACTAAAAAATTTTCATAAGAAATATATTTAATATATTTTTTGCACTGTAAGGTTCACTAAAAATCCTTTAATTTTTTCCAAAAATTATCAGTGCACCTCATAATCCGGTGCACCTTATATATGAATTCTACCAGTCAGGTTGTAAGGAGCAGTAAAGCCACTCAGCTGAAGTGCAGCATTATACAGGAGTTTCAACGAAGTTTCTCCAGCACCAAGGCTGGAGCAGTATTAGCATTAGCCGCTAACCACGATAAGCACTAGCTCTTTTATTGTTCAAAGGGCGAGTATATCAGACTACTATAGTCTCCGTGTTTACCGTGTTAAAACAAGCTATGTGGGACGAACTGCAAGCTGATGGCGCTTACTATTATATGCCTTTTATTCATAAAATACAGTAACAAAATAACTTACTAACAACCTGGAAAACTAAGTGAAAATTTAAGAAACCAATAAACGAACAACTAAACAAACTAATTTACTAAACAAATCTAAAAATAAACAAACAAATTTAATGAACCCATTTGCAAAGAAATGAACTACCTCACCAATTAACTAATTACGTGACCAACAAACTAACGAACCAACAAATCTTAACAAACTTATTAACTAAAACTGATACACTAATCAAACTAAATGAACAGACTAACAACCTTACTAAATATTTGACAAATTAACTAACTAAAATAAAAAAACTAACTGATAAAAAAAAAAAAACTAAACTTACTAACTCACTAACTTTAGTATAAACTAACTAACAAACTATCACAAAAGTGGCACTATTAGTGCTTGAATAGCTTTTAGTGCACCACATTAATGACACTGTGTGTCCACTGTCCAGGTTATACTATTTCATACTTCAAGTTTTAGTTTATCAGCTGAGTCACAGCTGACAGCTGGGTCATATTTGGCAGATTATAAATCATCCATTCAATATATATATTAAAAAAAAGCACTAAGCAACCTAAAACTAAAAACTTACTTTTAAATATTACTCTCTTTAAAAGCTGTGCTAGTGACATGTGTATAAATTAAGCCCTAATGCTGGTCTAATCAGATGCTAATGCAGATACATATGACATTTGATAAGGAAAGCTCAGTTTTAAACTCTTTCTATTTCAGTTCTCTTTGCTAAGAAGTTCTCGAACATTCTTTTTTCACATGAATTCACTCAAGTCGATCCGCAACAAAGTCTTAAGCCTCAGCGACTGGAAATAAACAGAACGGTTTCCTTCATTCCTCCTGCGCTCCGTGTACCAAAACGGCTCTTTCAGGTTTATATGATTCATATTCAGTCATGCCCGACACATGCAAGAACCAAACCTGAGACTTTTCTCATCCTTACAGAACACAAACTCAACAATTGACTATGCAAATCCGTTTCAAAAGGTCACAATGATCTATTGCAAAATTATTATTCATTTTCTTTCTTACGTGTAATGACGTCAATGGTAATAAATGCACTGTTCAATGCAATGCAAATGAAAGGACATCAATGGTTGGATCATTTAACTGTCAAAAACTGCCTTCTATTCAAGTCTAATGTAGCTTTTACTTCAATAAACAACAACAACCCCCTCAGACACTATTTCCTTTTCTATACCTTATTTTTGTTTATTACATTCATTTAAAATGGACTATTTTATGTTGATGAACTGAATCTTTACTGTTTTTTTTGGTGTTAATCAAGATTTCAAGGTTCTCTGTAAACACAATTAAAATGTCAACCAGTAAAAACAATTCAGTTATGTCACAAAAACAACATATTTACAACAAGAAGTATAACAAAGAACTAGTACTTCTTATTTCACCGTCTGAACAGCGGAAAAGCTAGCGCTGCAGTTAGCAGCTAATGCTAATGCTGCTGCACCCAGCCTTAGTTTTAGAGAAAACTCGCCCTTATAACAATATACTTTAGAAATTAAAGGATTTTAAATGTGCCTAATAGTCCAAAAAAATACAGTAAGCCATTTTAATTTGGTGTTTTTCATTTAAATAAGATTCTAAGGTAGTATATGTAAACCTCATAATAGTCTAAAAAGTTATTTCACACTGCTCAACTAAGCCACAAAAAGAGCCCGTTCAAATTCAATGTTTTACATTTTTGGTTCATAGATTTTTGTATTATAGTATTAAAGGAACAGTGACACAATTAGCCAGTTTTAAGGGATTAGAAAATATAATAGAAGAAGTAGACAAGTCTAACTTAAGCTAAAGTTTTTTTTTTAAGCTAAATCTGTATTTGATGTTAATGTAGCACAGACCAATATTTCTTGCAATAAACCCATAGTTTATTAAATTACACACCTGTGTTCCCATTCATCCACTTCAAAAAAAAAAAAAAAGTCCTCCACCCAAACAGACACATTACCAAACAAGATTTCCCAACTAAAGCACGATTTCTAGAGATCTGTTATGACCCAAAACAGGCCCTTGACAAAAAAAAATGGATACAATCACATTTAAAGCATACAAGAACAAGATAAGCCTCTGCTTCAATTAGTTCTGATGCCTCGTTAAAAACTGGTTCCCGATAACCATCTTACTAATCTACTAACAGTGAACTTGCTCTTTAGCGTCCTATCTACCGACAAAGGAGGGCCATCTTCAGCAGTGTGGAAACCGGCCGTCGAGGTGTTTGTCAGATAATACAAAGCCGTAAAGATAATACCAAGCTCTGAAAACAAATATAAAAAAAAAAAAAAAAAAAAAAAAAAAAAAAAAAAGTCTGACTGCGACTGTTAAAATCTTTGTTGGCAAAAAAGCAACACGAAAGCAGATAAGAGCAAGGTGAGCAAATCTAGACCGCAGAACATGTGATCTTTAAAATAACACAACACATATTTGCCGCAACATGAAGGTGAAGAAACGGCCATAAAACTTTCCATAAAATGTACAAAATAAAAGAAGAGCTGTTTAAACTTTTACTCTTTTAAAAACACTGAAGAAGGCGGCCTGCGTTCAGAGAGGTTTTTTATTGAGCTGAATTTAGGTTATCTTCATCTCAAAAGAGGAAAAACCACACCGTAAGATCTCCAAACAAATCTCTGAGGCCTCAGACGGGCTGCCTGTCAGCCGAGTGTGACATTGCCACCACCGACAAAGCCTCAAACCCACCACTTTCCCTCTCTTTACTCATCTAAATCTCAGCAGAACTGGAGCAATCACTCAGCAAACAGTCATTTATTTCTTACATTAAAAGCACATAAAGAGGTTCTCAGAAGCGAGTGCTAAACGCAGGCTGCGCTGTAACGTCAGCAGTGCTGCTTCACTGAAGTACACAAGGCGAAAAGTATTGCGAGAATGCACAGAAAGTTCACACAATGACTTTGAACTTGGCAAAGTAAAGGTGAACTGTAGATATAAAAACATACAACTGTACATTCATTACAGGGCAGCACAATATATCATTTTGTCAGCGCTGTTATCACAATGTGCATGTGTGAAATATCACATCGCAGGATGAACATTGTCTTGTGGAATGTATCAATGTTGTTTGATACAAAAAATAATCATTCTAATCATTATCTGACATTTCTCTGTAACATTTCTAGCAAGGACACTTTAGGATATTGGATACACACTGGATTTATTACATAGACACGTATGTTTGTATGTATGTACAGCTCTGGAAAAAAAATAAGAGACCACTTAAAAATGATGAGTTTCTTTGATTTTACCAAATTGAAAACCTCTGGAATATAATCAAGAGAAAGATGGATGATCACAAGCCATCAAACCAAGCTGAACTGTGTGAATTTTTGCACCAGGAGTGAGTGGCATAAAGTTATTCAAAAGCAGTGTGTAAGACTGGTGGAGGAGAAACCAGGGTTATTCCACCAAATATTGATTTCTGAACTCTTTTCAACTTTAGAATATGAACTTTACTTTAGACTTTAGATTAGATAGAGATGAATAGATTACATACTATAGTCAAACTAACTTATTTTTTATATATTTTAGACAGACAAAGAGGTAGATAAGAATTCCTTGCATGTGGTCCACAAGAATACAATCAATCAATCATTCAGTATAAAGAAAGAAAGTGTTCCTATTTTATGTAATAAATATAAGATATAGATTAGATAGACAGTCAGATAGAACTGTGTGCCTATACGCTTTCAGCTGGCCTTCCACCACTGTTCACTTATTAGGAGACCCGTCTCTCAACACCAATACCAATCCAGTTCATGACTTTGATACTGAAATAAAAACCAGGGCCTAATAATAGTTGGTAAAACTCGTGACAATAGTCCAGGCTGTGTGTGGAGGGGGCAGAGCAAACTTTCAGCCAAAATAAAACCAAACTTTGAAACCCTTCATCACTAACTAGTTTTTAAAGAGACATACAAATAAGTTGGGGTTAATTAACCCATGTGTGTCCTAACTGACTGGACCACTAGATGTATAAATGCATATATAACATGTTTATGGAATTAAGTGATGAAATGTTGAACAATGAAGGTTATAACCTGTAAAAACAACCAAAACGTTTCTTGATAAGTCCTGTTAGCTAACCTAAGTCACTTTTCAGTCACATTTCTTTCTTGTCTTTTGCTGTGGAAAAAAAAATGTATTCTAGGCTGAACATAAAGAACATAATACAAATCTTGACAGCCAAATCACTTTTCAGTCACATTTTTAGATTTATTTCTTTCCTTTGTTGTTGTGTCAAATATTCAGCAATCTTGAGTTACCACAAAACTAGGTTTATTGCTTACTTTTAATACTTTAAAGCCACTTTTTAGTCACATTTCTCTAAATGTCTTGCTTTTCTTCTGCTGTGGTAAGCAATCAGTTATTTTAAGAAACCACAAAACTCACTTTATTAATACATTTTGATGGCTAGGTAACTTTTCAGTCACATTTCTTTCTTTCTTTTCTGTTGCAGTAATAAAAAATTCAGTATTCTAGACTAAACACAATACTCGAGTTTCTTGATAAATCCTGATAGTTAACCTAAAGGCACTTTTCAGCCACATTTCTTCATCTTATGTTTTTTTTGTGGTAAAATGTGTGGTTTAATATTATTGAGAGACTACAAAACTCAACAGCTGTGTCACATTTTAGGCAAACTTCCTCAGAATTATTTTTGTTTTTTGATTGTGTGTGTTGTTGTGATTGTGTGTGATGGTAAAATTTCAGTACAATTGAGTGACATGAATAGACTCTATTGATAAATCTTGATGGGCTAGTTGAGTTAACTAGTTTAAGTCACTGTTTTAAGCCACATTTCTATAATAGACTCAACACAATACTCAAGTTTCTTGATAAATCCTGAAAGCTAACCTAAAAGGCCCTTTACAGCCACATTTCTTTAGACTTCCTTCTTTTCTGTTTCTGTGGTAAGTATTCAGTAATATTGAGTTCCCACAAAACTCAAGTCACTTTTGTATGTTTTTGTGGTAAAATGTGTGGTTTAATATTATTGAGAGACTCAACAGATGTCACTTTTTAGCCAAATTTCCTCAGAATTGTTTATGTTTTTCTGTTTGTGTGTGTTGTTATGGTAAAAATTCAGTAACTTACAATTGAGTGACATGAATACACTCAAGTCTATTGATGAATCTTGATGGGCTAGTTAAGTTAACTAGTTTAAGTCATTGTTTTTAGCCACATTTCTTCAGATTTGTGTTCTCAGACCAGCTCACAGAACAGGCTAATTCAGTTTGTAGTTAATAGGAGCAATTTTGAACAGGTTCAGCTTAAGGAGACAGAGAAATAAAGCTTTAAAAGACAGAGAAAGAGTGAAAGGAGTGATAAAGCAGCACTTCAGTTTGGGTCTGGTGAATGACTGGCTGATTGACTGGCAGGCGGTCTGACTTACAGAGTCTCGGTGTGCTCCGGCAGGTCCGCGGGGATGTGGGTCAGTTTGAGGCCGCTGCAGTCCGTCTTAGATCCAGCACAAGTGCAGTTAGACGCACAAGTCTCTTCTGAACTCAATCCGCCGCTGATTAAAAGCTCCAGGCACAGAAACAAGCCCAGAACACAGCGGAACAGCGGTCCGGTTTGACCCAGAGACGCCGCCATTTTGTAAGCAGCGGCTGGTTCCCACTGTGCAAATCACAGATTTTCAACAGAGTTTAGCCTCGTTTCCTTCGCTTTAACAGTCAGTTTGAGCTATTATTAGCTCTCATTAGGTCGTGTGGTTTCCAAAAAGCATGACTAAATCCTCTGGAGTCATATAGCTTAGCTGGAAAGTGCTGGTTTTAACGTTACAACTCAACAACAAGTCCGAGTTCAACTGAAGTTTGGAGTAACGTAACGTTAAGTTCAGTGTGTTAACGTGAGCTGTAAGTTACATTTAAACAGTAACTTACAACGCTGGTCAAGATTAACGTTAATAACACCGAATTAAAAAGGGTAAAGAAGTGAGAATTAATGACAGTTTTAGCTTCAGTTGAAGAAAAAACGTTGGTTTACGGCTAGAAGTGCAGTGTCTGTCTGAAATTTTAAACGTGTAAACCGTTAAAATCGCATTCAATTCGGTGTCAGTGTAAAATTCGCTTTCGCTAATAACTAACGCAGCGTTGGGTTAATTTAACCTAGCGTTAGCTAACTGGCTAAATTAGTACAAATCCACAAAAAAACTCTTTTTGGTGAACTGTAAAGAGCTTTAAAACACTTTTGCTGTCCAGATATGCAAGACACTTTTTTGTCAAGTTTAAAGTCTTGAAGGGGTCTTCTGGGGGTATCCGAATCAATATACAATGTAAAACGGTTCTTTAAAAAACAATCCGCAAAACACACTGTTAAAAGGGTAAAGAGTTTTAGCTAACCTAACTAACTATCTAAAAAGCTTTAAAAAAAAATCTAATTCACCTAGATTAGCTATCTAAATTGTAAGTTGTTGTTTATGGGCACTAGTCGAGTTTAATTATTCGAATTCAAATGGTATAGACAGTGTAAACGGTTAAAATCGGTTTTCTAGGTAGGTTAGCTAAATTGTCCACTTTTTAAAACTGATTCGACTGAAAGGATAATAGGAATCCACAAAATAAGAGCTTTAAAACACTTTTGCTTTCCAGATAAGCAAGACACGCTTAAGTTTAAGGTCTTGATTCGTGAATTAGAAAAGAGTGTAAACGGTTAAAATTGGCTAGTAAGCGGAATTTCCACTTTAAAACTGATTTAAGTTAGCTACAAACTGTATTTCGTATTTAGCTAATACGAATCCACAAAAACACACTTCTCGGTAGCTACAGTGTGAAAGAAATCCTGGTCACGCTCCAGATAACGATATCTCCAATAATACACGGGGTCTCTGGGTGAAGAAGGTCCAAGCTAACTTTCCCTAGCCCGAAGAAAGCGCTGCTGGCCGGCGGGTCTCGGTGTGAACTTCGCGGGCGCTGTGGATCCGCTGCAGCGGCTCGCTGGGTTTCTGGTGAACTAGCCCCGGTTTCGCTTCGCTGTCGCTCCGATACAGTCCAAACTTTCTCCGCGCTCCAACCAACCAACCAAGCTCTAAATCTCCTTATCAGACGGTGAGACAGATCCGGATCCGATAGTTTAACAGTCCTCCTCTCACTCCTGATCTGATCGCGGCGGCGGATCGCTCTTTTTTTCTCCCCATCTGTCTTTACTTTCTCCTTCTTTTCGGATCATCCAGTCGTCCCACGTTGGAAGTGGTGGTGACCCGAAGCTCCGCCCCGTGCGGCTCCCATTGGGCAGACCGCAGCAAACACCGGATCTGATTGGCTACCGCAGAATTCGAGTTGCCGCTGAATGACTGTCAATCAAGGCGCACCGTCCCTCCCACCGAGACTCCGCCCCCCTTCGCCACTCAGGGTGTGAAACCGCACCGCCTACTCTCAGCGTGGAGCTCAGAGAAAGAGAGAGAGAGAGAAAGAGAGGTAAAGCAGATGAAGGAGGAATAAAACTGCTGGCAAGACGATATAAAGAGTGTTTAGTAGAATGTTCCTCTTTAATTTATCTGTGGATGTCTTATTACAACTTTTATGAACAATATATAACATATGTATAAATGCAGACATTCATTATACACAAAGGTGTAAAGTAACTAATTACATTTACTCACATTACTGTAATTGAGTAGATTTTATGAGTAATTTGTCTTTTTTAAAATATTTTATAAAGTAGGTAATTTTAGGTAAAAGTACATTTTGACACAAGTAATTTACTTTGCTACATTGAAAAATTCCCCATTACTGAGTAAAAAAGGAAATGCTGGAGGAAAAAAAAAACAAATTGTCTGAATAAAAAAAAAAAAGTTTTGTTCTCCATGGCAGCGCAGCTAAACTTTCCCAGCAGTGTTTATTACGGTTAGCAGGAGACACGCTGTGTGAATCAGCTGTGTAGCCTGGGGTCTGTGTGCGCGGCTCAGGGGAACCGGTGTTCTGTCAAGTTATGCTACCCATCGATATGTGCTTCTTTACGGCACTGCGCATGCACCGACCAACCTTTTTTTTGTACGTTTTCATGTTTTTCATAATAATTCCTTACGTGTTTATTAGTAACATCTGCTTGGATGTTAAAATAACATGTAAACAGCAGTTAAAGCATAGCAATGGCAAGTTAAATAAAAATTTTTAATTTAATATTTATTTAGTTTATGATTTGTTGTATTTTTTACATCAAATAAATATAAGTAGCTATGTAACTTTTACTTAAAGTACAGTTTAAATTGAGTACTTTTTTACCTTTACTTGAGTAGATTTTTACATGGGTACATTTACTTTTACTTGAGAAGAATTTTAGCAAAGTAAAGGTATTTTTACTTAATTACAATTTTTCAGTACTTTTTCCACCTCTGATTATACATAGGATTATTGTATATACTTCAAAGTAAACCAACAAAAATGTGTGTTTTATGTAAAATTGTAGTTTTCCAGATGTTATTTAAAAAGTTAGGCGTACCTATCAAACGTATGGTTACAACTTAAATTCAGTTTTTTTCGTTATTTTATCAATCAATTAACCTTTATTTTTAGTCGGTATTAGATTGAGACCCTCACTTACAATGCAGCCAAGCTTTTACAGTTTAAAAAGGATTAAAACAACTTTAATATAAAAAAGAAATAATAATAAGGAAAAAAATAAAAGAAATACAAATTGTAAATAAACATTCAATATATATAATTATATTTAATTATTAATCATTTAATAATTTCTCTGATTTTGCTATTTATAGGCATATGTTTGAGTAACATGAACATTGTTGTTTTATTCTAGAAACTACAGACAACATTTCTCCCAAATTCCAAATAAAAATATTGTCATTTAGAGCTTTTGTTAGCAGAAAATTAAAATTGGCTGAAATAACAACAACAAAAAAAAGATGCAGAGCTTTCAAACCTCAAATAATAAAAGTTATTATTCATAAAATTTTAAAAGTTCAGAAATCAATATTTGGTGTAATAATCCTGGTTTTTAATCACAGTTTTCATGCATCTTGGCATCATGTTCTCCTCCACCAGACTTGCACACTGCTTTTGGATAACTTTATGCCACTCCAATTTGATAAAATCAAAGAAACTCATCATTATTAAGTGGTCTCTTATTTTTTTCCTAGAGCTGTACATAGGATTGTTGCATATACTACAATGTAAACCAACAAAAAAGTGTGTTTTATGTAAAATTGTAGTTTTACAAACATTAGACAACATTAGACATTAGACAAACATTTAGAAAGTTAGATGTACCTATCAAACGTTTGGACACTTAATTTAATTGTAATTATTTTTTGTATTATTTTACAATGTTCAATTTTCAAACTATACAGAAAAGCAAATACTACTCAACTAAGTAAAGATAAAATAAAAGTCAGTCGATCAAAAAATAATCATGAATTTTGAAAGTATTCTCAAGTAAAAACCCATCAATAATGTTATGATGAAACTGGCTCTCATTAGGCTCTTGTTGAGTTAAAATGAGTTGAGTTGAATAAATAAGTGAAATAAGGATTAAATTAAAGTCCTCACTGTTTCGGGGCTGCTCTGTGCAGACCCGAGATCTCCTGGTTGTAATTACTGTGGATAAACAGACGGTTGACAGGAAATAAGTACACAGATGCTGGAAAACAATCAGAGGCCGGTGGAATCTGCAGCCGAGCGTTTTTACCCTCTTTAACTCAAACGGCATTCGGTTCAGGTATTTTGGCCTTCTATTTCAGGAGCTCTGCTGACATGTCTTGTCCTATGATTTATCTGCCCGTGGGCCAGCTGTAAATAATTTGCTTTACAAATAACTTGTGAGTGACGTGGGGGTCAAAGCTGTAGTTTAAAATTAGGATCAATAGAGGCTGCTGCCCCATAAAGCTGTGGAGGTCAGTGGGTGACTAGGTGTAGGGTGAGCACTGAAGAGACCACAGGAGACAGTGTGGGCTTAGGTCGGGCAGGAAACCTTCAGCTGATGTAGTCTACTGTGATGAGGAGCAGCATCAAAACAAGCAAACTGTAGAGATTTGATTTTTATGGCTGGTTTGTTATTTGCAGTTTAGAGACATTGATGTACAGGTGCATCTTAAAAAATTATAATATCATTGAAAAGTTACTTTATTTTAGTAATGTAGAACCCAAAACTCAGTATCTCAGAAAATTAGAATATCATATAAGACCAATTGGTACTTTTGGCAGTGTGGGCAGTGTGCCAAGTCCTGCTGGAAAATGAAATCCTCATCTCCATAAAAGTTGTCAGCAGAGGGAAGTATGAAGTGCTGTAAGATTTTCCAGGAAAACAAAACTGCACTGACTTTAGACTTGATAATAAAACACATGTGGATCAACACCAGCAGATGACAGACATCACTCTCCAAATCATCACTGATCATCATTAAATTTTACATTTCATTTGGAAATCAAGGGAGCAGAGTCTGGAGGACGAGTGGAGAGACACACAGTCCAAACTGCTCGAGGTCTAGTGTGAAGTTTCTACAATCAGAATAGTATATAAAATAGGATAATATAGGATAGTGAATAGTATTATTATGGGGAGTATAGTAAGTATATGTAATATAGGAGAGTATGGGGTCAGACAGGTAGTCAAGGGTACATAAGGAGTATAGGGGAGTATAGGGTAACAAAGGTTAATATAGAATACAACAGGTAGTCTAGAGTACATATACATAGGGTAGTGTAGGGCAGTATATGAAAGTATAGAGTTATATAGGGGTAGTACATGTAGTCTAGGGTACAGAAGCAGTATAGTAAGTATCAGGTATGTATAGGCAGTATAATGTTATATAGGTAGTCATGTATACATGGGAATATAGGGTTGTATGGGCTAGTATAAGGAAACTATATATTAACACACGGTACTATAGGGAGTAAATGGATTAGAGGGCAGTATATGGGAGTATAGAGCAGGACATGGAGTGTTGGGTAGTATAGGGAAGTATAGGACAGTATAGTTTTGTAATGCTTAGTGATATACAATAGTTTATGGCAGTATCGAGGATTAGTGGGTAGTATAGGGTGGTATAGGGCAGTAACAGGTAGTGTATGACAGTATAAGGTAATATAGACAGTATAGAGTAGAGCTAACTGCAAAATGAGCAATATTTACAATATTCTATACTACCTTAGACCCTATCTATACTATCCTACACTACCCTATACTACCTTATACTAATCCTTACACTACCCTGTAATCCTGATGCTACCATATGCTCCATATGCTACCCTATATTTCCTATGCTACACCATAATCTATACACCATTAATCACCTTTTTATGTATGCATGAAAGTATGTACATATATAATGTAAACAGAGATATATCAAAGGAAGAATGTTGTTGTACTGTACAGGTATACAGGTATAATGGTGAAGGTGTATTCTCCCACTCACACACCCTCATGAGGACCCTCAGACACCTACAGTAACGCATGGTCTGGCCGTCCCAGAGAACACATGGGCTCCAGGTTGAGCTGTGAGTGAGTAATGGGAGAATCATGTGTGATCATGCTCGTCAGGCACTAATCAAAGCAGTGTATGATTGATTAGCTTTATTTTCTCCCTCTCTCTCTCTCTCTCTCTCTGTTTCTCTTTTATTCCTCTTTCTCTTTCTTTGTACTTGTGTGTGTATATGTGTAAATTGTGTGTGTGTGTGTGTGTGTGTTTATGTGCTTGAACGTTTCCAGCCCTGCTGGTGTACTGGAAACGAAGAAGATGAAAGACTCTTTCGCATGCTGTTGGAGAGAAGGTGCAAAGCGTAACGACATTAGATTTACTGCCGAGGGAGAGAGAGAGAGAGAGAGAGAGAGAGAGAAGGAAGGAAGGAAAAAAGAGAGAAAGTGAGAAATAGAAGAGAATGAAAAAAGACAAAGTGCACGAGAAAGAAAGGAAAATGGAAAAGAACAGAGAAAAAAGAGAGAAACAGATATGAACAAGAGAGACAGAAAGTAAAAAGAGAAAGTGATTACAAGAGAGAGACTAAAGTGGGAAGACAGAAAAAGGTATGTCAAATATATAGAGAAAAAATAGATCAGGTAGATGAACAAGAGAGAGGGACAAAGAGAAAGTGAGTGTGAAAGTAGTAGATAGAAAAAGTGAGAGAGGGAGAACACAAGGCAGAAAAAGGAAAGGGCCAGAAAGAAAGTGATAGAGAGAGAGAGAGAGAGTGGGAAAAAGATAGAAAGTTAGAGTGAAGAGAGAAAATGGATAAATACAAAGGAGCGAGAAAAAAAGCACAAGAAATAGAAAGAAAATGGAAAAGAACAGAGATAAAAGACAGAAAAAGAAAAATGACAGAGAAAGAAGTGGGAGAAGTAAAAAGAAAGAAACATTTATATAAGCAGATATGAACAAAAAATGAAAGAAAGAAAAAAGAGAAGGGGATTACAAGAGAAAGTAAAGAGGGAAGACAGAAAAAAGTATTTCAAATATAGAGAAAAAAAGAGATCAGGTAAATGAACAAGAGAAAGGGACGAAGAAAAAGTCAGTGCGAGAGAGACACTACAAGTGGTAGATAGAAAAAAGTGAGAGAGGGAGAACACGAGACAGATAAAGAAAAGGGCGAGAGAGAAAATGATAGAGAGAGAAAGAGAAAAAAAGACAAAAAACTAAGTGACAAATAGTAGAGAATAAGAAAAAAAGAGAGAGAAAGAAGCAAAATACGAAACAAAAGCATAAGAAAGAGAAGGAAAATGGAAAAAGAAAGGTAAGGAGAAAGAAAAAAAATAAAATAAAGAGATATGAACAAGAGAGAAAGAAAGGGAAAAGCGAAAGTGATTACAAGAGAGAGACTAAAGAGGGAAAAGTATGTCAAATATAGAAAGAAGAAAGAGGTAAATGAACGAGAGAGGGGGATGAAGAGAAAGAGATTGCGAAAGAGAGAGAAAAGTCGAAAGAGAGCGAGAGAAAAAGTGATAGAGAGAGATAGAGGCCTCTGACCAGCTCATTCCAGATTTGTGGGAGATGGATTGTGAATGTGTGTGTGTGTGTGTGTGTGTGTGTGTGTGTGTGTGTGTGTGTGCGTGTGTGTGTGCGCGTGTGTGTGAGCGTCATGCTCGTCTTGCCGAAATCTTCAAAGATAACGAGCCCATCTGCTGCAGTTATTCAGCAGTAATAAAAGGGCGAGGCGTGAAAGAGGGCTCGGGCTGGATGGTCAGCGGCTGGGCAGCAGTGTGGAAATGTCTGGACTAATGGGAAGCAGAGCCGTTTCCAGTTCTGATCCAATAACCAGAGCGCAGCTAAACAGCAGAGATAGGCCACAGACACACTGACATGTGCACAGCCGTCCTGAACCATGCAGAGCCTTGATCCTCGGTGCTGAGAAGGCCTCGTGAACTCTAGGCTTATTATACCGTCCCTGAGGTCCACTTAGTACATGTTGGTCCCACTTTATGCACCAAAACAGTCGTAATTCATTCTTTTATTAGCATTTACAATATGCATTTTCCATGTATACCAAACTAGAGAAGCACACTTTTTTGGTTTTGACTGATCAGTTGCATCTGGAGTCTTTTTGGTGATTGTTTTTGCCCAACTATTCCTTTAAAGATTCAGCATTGTCATTTAAAATTTTAGAAGATTCAGAAGATTCAAGACCACCAGTTTAAACAATTAAAAAAATTAAACAGTCGTATCATCTGTACGTGCCTCCAATGTGTATGGGAATATGATGTACCATTTCATTAGTTGCATTTGTATTGCTTGGCATGCAGTGTATACTATATATTTAACACCCCATACTCCCTATACACTATCTTACACTCCCCTATACTACCCAATACTCCCTCTTCTACCTTATATGTTCTATAATGCCCTATAATACCTATATGTCATACTCCTTATAAACTCTATACTGTCATATGCCAGCCTATACTACCCTATACTCCATACAACCCTATACTATCCTTTAATCTATGCACAGCCATATTTAGGCTATACTACCCTATAGTTTCTATACTCCTCTAGACTCCCTATAACTCCTATACTACCATATCTTATCTATACTACTCTATATACCCTATATCTCCTATACTGTCATATCTTACCCTATGGTACTCTATACGCCCTATAACTCCTATACTGCCATATCTTACCCTATACTAGTCTATATGCCCTATAACTCCTATACTGCCATGTCTTACCCTATACTACTCTATACGCCCTATAACTCCTATACTGCCATATCTTACCCTATACTACTCTATACACCCTATAACTCCTATACTGCCATATCTTACCCTATACTACTCTATACACCCTATAACTCCTATACTGCCATACCTTACCCTATACTACTCTATACACCCTATAACTCCTATACTGCCATATCTTACCCTATACTACTCTATACGCCTTATAACTCCTATACTGCCATACTTTACCCTATACTATTCTATACGCCCTATAACTCCTATACTGCCATATCTTACCCTATATTACTCTATACGCCCTATAACTCCTATACTGCCATACCTTACCTTAAACTACTCTATATGCCCTATAACTCCTATACTGCCATATCTTACCCTATACTACTCTATATGCCCTATAACTCCTATACTGCCATACCTTACCCTATACTACTCTATATGCCCTATAACTCCTATACTGCCATACCTTACCTTAAACTACTCTATAATCCCTCTACTCCTCTACAATCCATATACTGCCAATTACTTGCATATACTTGTCAATACTCCTCTATTCTACTCTATAATCTTTATACAAACCTATGCTCCCTCTACAGCTCTATACTTCTGAAATGTCAAACCCAAAACTCACCAATATATTGCGCTATAATCTCATGGAACTGCAAACAGCTGTAAAGATAAGTCTGCTGAAAGCAGGCAGAGTTAAATCTCTACATTTTACTTGTTTCAATGCTGTTCCTAATCAATTCATCATTCAAGTTGCTGCTGACCCCATGGACTTTTCAATGAAAGAGTTACGTTACACAAGGAACACTGTATTTCCTGTTAAGCATGGTGGTGGTAGCATCAGTTAATCTAAACATAGTAGATTAAAAGAAGAATATTGAAAGAGGAAGACTTCTACATTCAACTAAATGGTTAAAACTGAGAACCAATTGGATGTTTTAACAAGACCATGACCGTACAAAGTTGCTTCACGCAATGCTTCAGTGAGACAAGTGAGGCCTTCTGACATTGAATCCAGTGTTTGAACAGGTGATGTCAGGTTCACGGCCCTCGCTTTTGGAAGAGGCTTGAATCGCAGCATTGCTACAATGCCTCATGAGCGTTTGTCCTTCACAATGCAACCGTCTGTTTTACCATCAGGAATTCCAACAGCCATCCAGGATGAGTTTTAGGTGACTAAGGCCTGACTCAAGCAGCCTTTCTGCACAAACCCCTCCACAGGTGTCCAAACAAGCGGGCCACGGGCCTTTATTGTGAGCGTGCACCAACATTTACATTTCTCCTCATTGTTTGTTTAATAAAGGGAACGATTCTCACCCGCTTCTACCAAGTTCCTTTCATTTTTCTGGCGCTCGGCGCGCATTGGCCAGTGTTCTGCCTGTTCTGCCGAAGATATCTCTCGCTGTCACTCACACTTCCTGCTAACCTGGTGTCATGTCAGCTTCAGGGAAGGCACTGTTGAACCAGCCGTGTGTCAGCACCTTGTTTGGAGTTGTTTTGAAAGGCCCAAAAATCTGTTTACCTGAGCTGTTTATGCCACGTAAACTACCATAAAAAGCCTGGAATTAAACAGATATTGATAATTTAATACTTACCTGGTAGTATTACATCATACTAATATGTGGGTTGTGTCCTACATGCTTAAATAATATGTGAAGAGTCCCGAATTAAAAACAGAGCTTATCCCCTAATGCTTCATAATGGTGTGCTGCGATAATCCATCCCATGCAACTTGAATATTCTCAAAATGTCAAAATGCAGATTTTGTTGTAGGGGTCAGCAGATATCACGTCCAAAAGCATCCCACACTTTTTTCTAACGGGCATAGGTCTGGAGATGTGGCTTGCAATAACATAATATCTGTAGTGTCTTCAGACGGCAGCAGTGTCATTGCTCTCACACAAACATCAGACATCAAAGTTTTAGAGAACTTTTAAACATGGTGGTGGTGGTAGTGTAAGGATAGACAGTGTAAGAATGTTTTGATTCCTTAAATCACAAATTATAACTTATAATATTAATATATAAACTTGTTTTAACACGGTAAATGCACAGGCTACAGTCTGATATACTTACCTCTGAATGTGGAAAGAGCTAGCGCTGTGGTTAGCGGCTAATGCTAATACTGCTTCAGCCTTGGTGCTGGAGAAACTTTACTAAAACTTCTTGATAATGCTGTAGATCAGCTGAGTGGCTTTACTGCTCCTTACAACCTGAATGGTAAAATTCATAGATAAGAGGCAACGGATTATATGGTGCACTGACCATTTTTAGGAAAATTAAAGGATTTAAGTGCGTCTTATAGAGAGCGAAAAATGAATGATTTTGAGTGAACCAGTCAAAGTATTCATTTGAATCTAAGGCCAATATTGAATGTTGTCAATTGGCAAAAACCAATTTACAATGGACTTTAATAGAAGTGGATGTAAAAAGACGTTTAGACTCCAAGCCATTTTTTCAAGCATTCAATTCTGAAACAATATAAAGAACAACTGTGAGATTGTAAGAAAGTGAAAATTGGCAAAATTTAGATTTTTTTTTGAAAGACAGTGGCAATATATTAACGTTCCGCATTGTGTCGTGGAAAAAAGGAGCCAGTAAACAGTGCCGTTGTTTGCTTTTCAGTCATTTGCAGGCCAGGTGGTGGCATTTAAACCGAGCCAGCAATAGAAAGCGCTAAAAGTAGTCAGGGAAGCCTTGGCCTGGAACTGTTTTTTTGTTGGGGCTGAAGGAATGTCGGGCGAGCTGTGAAAGGTGACTTGTGTGCAGTGCAGCACTGGAAGTGCAACTGCTTTTGTTTGGCAGCATTCTTTGTTTGTGTTGCTTTTTAATAGGTTGAATGCACTGGTTGCCAAAGGTCTCTCTCTCTACTGTGCCCTATTAGCCTGCCTGATTTCCATGCTATGCTGCCAAAGCAACTGACCACTAAAGTGACCCCTAATAACAGCCTGAGAGAGACCAATAATAACCTCTAACAACTGACTGAAGCTGTATATTTGCTGAATAGGGAGACTGGGTAACTGGAATTATGAGGCATTTGAATCAGATAGAGTCCAGCGAAAATTAGACTACTATTACTTATTAATACACTCATCACAATTAATTAATAAAAAAGTAAAGTTTCATTATCCTTGTGTGTGTGCAAGTTTTTTTTTTTTTTTGTTTTGTTTTTTGGGGGGGGGGGGGGATGTCTGCTCATCATCAAAAGTATTAATCATTTTGACGTATATGAGCAATAGTTGAGCAACACATACAGAAGTAGTATTTAACAATTACAGCATGTGTAGAGGTTCCTAATGGTGGAACACGATAATGCAGCCAAAACAGTTTGAATATTCTCCTTTCTGTAAATTTTGCAGTAGTGGTGGAGTGTTGATAGCACGTCCAACCACATCCCACACATTGTCAATCGTGTAAAGGTCTGGAGATACAGTTGGCCATTGCATAGCTTCTATGTTTTTAGGGCAAGCTCTTAAGAAAGCAGCAGTGTGTGGATAAGCATTGTCCTGCTGGAATAGTGCACCAGAGTGTGTTTAATGTAGACTATAGATGATTTCTATAGGTGATCTAAGAAATGAATGTTTGGAACTGTGGGACCAGTAAATGATCTAACTTGAATCTAAACCTTTGGATCTTCTGGTAAAGCTTAGATTTGATACTGTCAATAGTCATTTCAGGGCATCTATACTTGTATAAATGTTTTAAATGTTGTTTAAATCTATATGCTTTGTACCATAGCAGTTGGGCAAACTCTGCCATGATGCAAAAAAAACACCAAAACAAAACAAATTTACCTTAGATTGGCTAAAATAAACTAAATGAATAATCTCTTGAGATGCTAAGATCTGGAGAGGAGGCAGATTCTGGTCTTTGTTAGTCAGCAGAGTTAGCGAAAAGGGAGGGAAATTTCGCCCCTTTTTTCTGCTCGAGGATCTATGCTGATTATTTGTGATGTGAGTTACTGTAGGGCATCAATCCAGCAGTGCGGAAAACAAAGAAACCTTCACATGGACGAATACCTCTGCACAAACAGCCCATAAAACTGTCCTCCTATGTTTCTTTCGCTTACAGAGCGAAGAGAGAAAAAAAACGAAGCTTGAATGGCGCATTCTTACGCTCTCTACCTGAGTAAGAAAAAGTCTGTACCCTTCTATCTCTCTCTGTTTTTCTCTTTCTCTCTGTTTTTCTCTCTTGAATAGACCCAGGGCAGCCTCTCTGAATAGATGTCCTGGGAGGGGGGCAAATCGCTCCAAAACCCCGCCGAGTGTTCCTCTCCCAGCCGTGGCTGGGATCCAGAGGCAGGAGTCGGGGGAGCTGCATTTAATCGCTCATAATAGAAATTAGCATGGTATAATGAACTCGTTTGCAAAGTCCATTATTCGCGCAGTTCAAAAGGGAACGATGACTTTGTAGTTGGAATTTGCCTGCCTAAGCCAAATGGCTCTAGGAAAGCATTCGCCGCTCTGCATGCGCAAGGGGTGCTGGGAGTTTTCGCTTGCTTATGTTTAGCACTTCAGGTCAGCCTTCAACTTTTAAATGTCGTGGCAGGTTAAAACAGACTGGTCATCTCATAATTCCTGATTTCTTGATTGAGTTCTTGAGGGATTTCTATGGAAAATACAAAAAAAAGGTCCATCACATACGAAAAGACTAGAAATCATACATCATACACGAAGTTATACTTGTATAGCGCCTTTCAAGACATCCAAAGATGGTCTACAATCATGTTTTACACACAGCACTCATCCACAGACACACCGGCGAGAAGCAGCAGCCAATCACGCAGAGCGTACTCTCAACCGGAAACAACCGTCCACCTAGAGGACTGTATTGGGCACTACTACATAAAATAATGAGTTTCTTTAATTTTGCCTAATTGAAAACCTCTGGAATATAATCAAGAGGAAGAAAGATGATCACAAGCCATCAAACCAAACTGAACTGCTTGAATTTTTGCACCAGGAGTGATTAGCATAAAGTTATCCAAAAGCAGTGTGTAAGACTGGTGGAGGAGAACATGACGCCAAGATGCATGAAAACTGTGATTAAAAACCAGGGTTATTCCACCAAATATTGATTTCTGAACTCTTAAAACTTGAATATGAATATGAACTTGTTTTCTTTGCATTACTTGAGGTCTGAAAGCTAAAAAAAAATGCTCTAAATGACTATTTTTATTTGGAATTTGCTGTAAAAAAAAAAAATCTGTACACTAGAGCCAATTAGCACTGGCTGATGATCAGGGCAAAAAATCACATACTGTAACTCTGGCTTGTGTTGCACATTTTTGTCAATTGTTCTGAAAAAGTCTGAAAAACTGACATCACCTCGTCTCTCTCTTTTCTTTCTTTCCTTTCCCATCTGGGATTCACTGTCTCAAAAAATGGAATGCATTTAACAGGGAGTACCATCAGCCCTGTGATGGCTTGACCTGGTTCACCTCAGAATGGCCCACCTCTGAGAAAACAGCAGGTTTCCTCCTCCTTCCTGTTTTAAACAGGCACTGGTCTAAGGTCAGTACTCCTGGAGATGCTCTCTCCTGTTTCCTTTCTTTCTGGTGAGCATTTGTTCTTGTGGGTTTGAATTATTAGCAGTTGGTTTTGGAGAACTATCAAATTGTTTGATAGTGGAGGATTAGTGCAAACTGGATTATTGAAGCTCAAATGGCATTTTGGAAAAAACTGACATTTTTAATGCTTCCTTACACACTTACATGTTTTTACACCTGAGAGTTCAGGCTTCCCAGGGTTCCCTAATTAAACCACGTTGTGATGGCATAGACTTTTATTTTGTTTTTGTGTTTGCTGTGTTCTACTTCCTGGAGTGGCCATTTTGTCTCTTCCTGGTTAGGCTCTCTGTTGCTGTTCCCCCCTCTTCGTATAGTGGCTAATTAGCTAAATGGTTTCTTCCATGCTCTGATTGGCTCAGGGCCTGTAAATTAGCCCTTTTGTTCTCCTTAAAAGCAGACTGTAGACTTGTACCTCTGCTTTTCATTTGATTTGTTTTTCTAGTAGTTTGGAAGAAGCTCCAGTTTGGAAGAAGCTCCAGTTTGGAAGAAGCTCCAGTTTGGAAGAAGCTCCAGTTTGGAAGAAGCTCCAGTTTGGAAGAAGCTCCAGTTTGGAAGAAGCTCCAGTTTGGAAGAAGCTCCAGTTTGGAAGAAGCTCCAGTTTGGAAGAAGCTCCAGTTTGGAAGAAGCTCCAGTTTGGAAGAAGCTCCAGTTTGGAAGAAGCTCCAGTTTGGAAGAAGCTCCAGTTTGGAAGAAGCTCCAGTTTGGAAGAAGCTCCAGTTTGGAAGAAGCTCCAGTTTGGAACCTGAGGCTGTTCATGCTGCTAAGGTAATATGCTTTCCTTGTTTTTCTTTTGGTATTAGGGTGTCTTTTGGGTTTTTATGGGTTGTATTAAATCATTGCAGTCCTTACTTTTCTAGTGATTCTTAGAAGCCTGGTTGGGGTACAAATTAGGGAAGCTGTTTTTTTTTTTATTATTATTTTTTTTTTTATAGAAGGGTTGAGTTTTTTTTTTTTTTTTTTTTTTTTTAAATATGTTTTTGGGGGTTATTTATAAATGCAACAGTCTTCTGTGTTGGTGTTCCTTCCCCACCCCCCTCTTGTTTACCTGTTTATCCCCAGGCCTCTTGGATGTGTGGATTTGTGCAGTGGTGTTTGGTTTGAGAAGGTGTTTTTTTTGTTTGTGTTTTTCTTTTTCTTTTTTCCCATAAAGAAGATTATTGATTTGGTACCAATGTTTTAATTGAAGTAAAGAAAAGTGATTTGTTTTGTGTGAAAAATAAATGTGGTGTTTTAAAACCTGTCTGTCTCTGCTCAGAAGTGAGTTATTTCGGTGTAGCAGTGTTCTTTGCTGGGTTGCTTTCATTCTTTCAAGGCCAAGTGATGTATGTACTACTGCACATGCGTGTCTTGGTGCATTACACTAACTGTAAAAAGCAGTTTGGACTGTGTGTCTCTCCACTCTTCCTTCAGACTCTGCTCCCTTGATTTCCAAATGAAATAAAACCTTTACTGATGGTCATGCTTCTTTCTGCTGATAACTGTTCTGGAGATGGGGATTTCATTTTCCAGCAGGACTTGGCCCACTGCCCACATTGCCAAAAGCACTAAGTGGTTTTATATAATATTCTTTCATTTTCTGAGACACTGATTTTTGGTTTTTCTTTGGCTGTATGCCATAAACATCAACAAATGATATAAACAAATAAAATGCTAGTATAATCAGTGTTTTCCCTCAAGCCCTACTTCACTATCAGTGTGTAGTCCTTCCCATCAGGGCTACTTTCCCTTGGGTATTCAGTTCTATCTAATATAATGCTTGTTTGCCTGGTAGGCCATAAGAGCAAGTTACCATACTGTAAAGTGTGACAAAAAGCTACATTTTGATTAGTTTTAAGAAGCAAAAAACAAAAGTTAACCAAGTTATCAAGCATTTGTTAGTATTTTTATATCTTTTTCTAATTCCTTTTTTCCAAATCCTCTTAGTGTTGGCAATTTAGAGCGTTAAATAAGATAGTAGGAGTTCAAAAAGGAAAAATGAATAATGATCACAAGTGTAATTGTGTTTTATACGGTGGCCGAGAAAGCCCAGCGCAGTGCAAATTGAAAAGCGCTGCAAAAGCACAAAACACATCCATCAAAATTACAACACAGGCGCAGCAAATAGAAAAACGCGCTGCAAATACAACCACAACACAACGGAAGTGAGTCATAACACAACGGAATTTTCCCGGGGACCTTAAAAGATGCTGTACCAGCTGTATACAAAGGACAATAAGTGGCAAACAAGCTTCTGAAAAGTAAGTTATGTTTATTACCTGTGATTACCACGGTTGTGTGCATATTATTAAAAGTTGTCCTTTGTACACATAGTGAAGTCCGAGACGTTACTGAAGACGCAGCTTAGCTGGTACAGCATCTTTTAAGGTCCCCTGGGAAAATTCCGTTGTGTTGTGACTCACTTCCGTTGTGTTGTGGTTCTATTTGCAGCGCGTTTTTCTAGTTGCAGCGCGTTTTTCTAGTTGCTGCGCCTGTGTTGTAATTTTGATGGATGTGTTTTGTGCTTTTGTATCGCTTTTCAATTTGCACTGCGTTGGGCTTTCTCGGCCACCGTAGTTTTACCATCCATATCACCCAACATTTACTTTCTAGAACTGGTGTTTGTTTCTCCTGATCTGAGAACAGGTGTTCTGAATCTGCCCTGCTCTTCTCTTAAACTGTGAAGCACAGTGATTTCAGCTGCAGCTGTGCTGCTCACGGGCCCCTGCCCCTAGGCCCCTGCTATGGATAATGGGATAATGGCTGCCACCTTGCTCACACTTGGGATGCTGAATGTGGTGGTTTGTGTGTGTGTGTGTGTGTGGATGAGTAGACTATAGGAATGTGAAACCCTGCAACAAAAAAACTGAATCTTGTCTCATTTTAAGGCAATAAATCTTATTTTATTATTTTTTTTTACAAAGCATTGTGTAAAAGTAGGACTATTATGCTTATTTTAGGAATAATGATCTTAATCAGTCTAACTTTAACTGAAAATATAAAAATCAAGTTATTCTGATAATTGTGTGCAAATTTGTGCCACAAAACAGTGATTTTTGCTTGAAGTCTGACTTTTTGATTGCTTATTTTAAGAAATCGCATTAAACTATTTTTTTTTACCTCATTTTCAGAATTTTTGTTCCTTAATATAAACACGTATGTACATAACTTTTCATATATTTGGCCTATTTTTTGGCAATATAAAAAAGTATATTTTCCCATATATAATAGAAAAGATATACAGTACATCATTTTCATGTATAATGTTGTTTGTAATGTGCGGAGTACAAAATTAAGGGCTAATTATTACAAGATTGTCCCGTTTGGTTCTCAAAATCTAAAAAATAAAATTATTTTAGTATTTTGACTATTAATTATATTTTTAAGATTTCAGACTTTAGAGAAATCATATTTTTAAGCTTAATTGCTTTATATTTTCACTTGCATGCATTTGTCCACCCTGTTAAGGAAAGCTGTAAGTGATTTTGTTAAATTATTTGAACTACTGTGATGTTTTACAATGACAGAAAAAAATGCTTAAGCTTTTTAGCTTAAAATATAAAGTATAAAGAGAGTATAAAGGGTGTGATGTCACTGATGTCTATTGTTACTTTCTTAAAGGGGCGGGGTTAATCCAAGAAGACAGGATGAGCAATGAATACTTGAAAATGTTTATTTGTGCTAATTTGTGCTTGATATTTTAATAAAAATATTACTTTAGACGAACACATTTCAGCAATTAATGAAAGAAAATATGGTTTAGGGTTTAGTGGCTCTTTAAAAAAATTGTTCTACTTAACCAGTCAACACTGGGAACATCATAAAAAAAGTCAATCAACCAATATCAATAAAAACTGTATTAAAAATGTAAAAAAAGTACTTTAAAGTAAAAGTTTATAACAATGTGAAAATGTTGAAAAATTATATTTTTGGCTGTATTTATATAAAATAATAAAAAAAATATGCTATATACACAAAATACCCTTTTATACTGATTTTGACCCTAAAAACCTTCTGTAAAATCTCTCAAATTAAGCATCTCCAAGCCCCGCCCGCTCTTAATTAGCCCCCCGGGACATGACGAGCAGCTCTTGTTGTTGGTCCAGTGCATTCACAGGTACGCATCTCAATTCAGGGCCAGTCCTGCACAGCTCTAGGCAACTCCGACAATGAGCAGAGGCCGGGGGCCCTCACAGCAAGCCCATTCAGCCATTCTCCTGGCCCCTAGTCCTCCACCCAGCTCCGGAGCCCAGCTGGGAGCTTTTGACACAGGCCAAAGGGCCTCCGCGGACACTCAACTGCGAGGAAGCGAGGAGAGATTTCCCAGAAACCCTGACAGCAGCCTGAAAAAGCCATTATCCCCAAAACCTCCCAATTAAGCGTTCGATTCATTCGACACCTGCTGACCTGCTTCTAAAGGTTCAGCGTCTTTAGTTAAAGAACAAAACGAGCCGGACTGATATCTGAACAGTTCTGTTCAGTGAAGATCATTGAATAGAAGCTCCTGGATGCTGCTAATTTGGACCCGGACGCCAGGTTGTCTCTAATTTAGATGGGTCGATATAAAAGGGCTTTTGTTTCTTACAAAAACTGTAACATGTTCAACTTAAAGATTTACCCTGAATCAACAAATAAGTACAATTATAAAGAATGTACTGAATGCTAGTAATTTCATTTTATTTCTCATTGACCTCATTAGGAAAATCTTTAGCTATACACAAAAACAAAATAGTTTAGAAAACCAAACATTTTTCTTAAAACAGAACGGTTTGTAATGGTACATTAAGGGTTGTTAATCTTAAATTTAAAAGAATGTTTTGTACATTTTGCACAGTGGGGTGGTTGCAGGTTTATGTTTGCACCACTGCCTGGTTAAGTTGCTTTTTGAGGCAGTTCATTTTTATTTCTTTATTTTTTTTAAAATATATATTTACTTTAAAAAACTTTTTTGTTGAGAGATGAGGGCAGACATAAGCACAGGTAAAACGATTTATTAATAAAAATAAAACAAACCAGAAGCAAAAAACAGAAAACAAACACAGGTAGGATAACGCAAAAACTGAATTAAGACCAAGCAAAGGACTACGAAAACTAGACTGATTAAACATGATCAGGCACGGCTCATAAACTAGCACCCACATAAACGGTCACAAAGCACACAAACCTGAGAAACTCAGAAAACACACACTTAAAACATTCACAAAACAAGCATACACAAAATAGACAAACATTCATAAAAATAATAAAAAAAAAAAAAAAGACATTCATAAACACTCAACCATGACAGAAACAAAACAAACTCACAAAACAAGCATGCACAAACAAAACACTCAAACCAGACAAACACTCACAAAACAAACAAGCATTTACAACCCAGACAAACAAGGATAAAACTATGAAAAATAGCTTGATTAACTCTGACTAAGAAAACAAAAAGCAACAGAACTACCATGATCAGACAAGGCGCATTTAAAAAAAAACAAAAAAAAAACACACAACACAACTCACAAACCAGACAAACACACTCAAACCAGAAAAAAATAAACCAAACACACACAAACCAGACACACACGCAACTCAAACCATTAAAAAAAAACCCACTTAAACCAGACCAACACTGAAACCATTAACAAAAAAACCCACTCAAATCAGGCAAACATTCAAACCAAACAAACACTCTCCCAAACCTGACAAAAGCCCAGACCAAAAAAAAAAAAAAAACCCACTGCAACAAAGGGGCTCTATATACACTGAGAGACTGGGAACACCTGGGGAAGATAACGGGGGAGGCGGAGTTACAAATTAAAACTAGACCTTAGGTGTGAACACTGATGACAGGGAGGGGCTAGACCATGTGCTTAAAGAGGATGAGAGGATAAGAGGATGAGGAAATGACAGAAAGGCTGCGTCCAGAAACTTTTGCTACTACTCCTCTCCTACTCCTCCTTTCCTACTCCTCCTCTCCTACCCCGGAAGAAGGTGGAGGAGTCGAGGAGAGGAGAGGAGGAGGAGGAATGGAGGGAAGGAGCTGTAATTGGGGAAATGGGACAGCTGATCCCTTTTAGATAGGATGTTGACTACCGTTGAACTGAGCCAATCACAACGCTCACTTTCAGCACGTTTCAGAACATTTCTATCACACACAGCTAAAAATTCAGATATTCCAATAAAATCCTGTTTACTCCCAGCCGCATTTTAGGCCGCATCTCTGACCAGTGACTCTAGCAGCCCTGTCTGACCTCAGCCTTATGAGGGATTCAGTTTCCTCATCAGTCCCTAAGTTAAAATAAATAAGTAAATAAATTAATTTATTAAAATTATATATATATATATATTATAAATAGTATATGTTTTTATATGTATAACATGATACACATAGGGTCATAAATATAGTTTTACTGAGCATACAGTTTATCTAAACTATAAATTATATTACTGCTTTACTGGCTGTTTAATTAGGTAAGGAACCTAGTTAATTAATATGTTTATGACGTATATTTGGGCGTTGCCTGCTCCATTTCCACGTGCTCTGTGGGCGTGGATGCAGTGATGTCATTGGAAAATCCTTAAAAGTCTTCCGGAGTAGGATACACTGATGTAACCTCCGTTGGAAGCCTACTACAGGTGGATTTTAAGCGGCTTCTTTCGTCTCCTACGGTATTCGGACAGGCGGCAAGATGGCGTCACGAAATCAGTTTCCGGGTCACGGAGGAGAGGAGGAGGATCGGTAGGAAAAAGGCGACACTTTTGGGGTTTCTGGACGCAGCCCAAGAGACAGGTGAAAAAAAAGCAAGACAGAAACAGAAATTACATTGAAAAGGAGAAAACAAGACAAATAAGGGCTAAGGTGTGACATCTAGGTCAACTACATTTTTTTCTATGTTATTGTCCACCCTGTCATGCAGATTATTGTGACAGGGTGGATAAAGACATGCATGAGAGGAAAAAGTCTAAATAAAAAAAGTGATTTGACTGGGAAAATATGATGTTTTCTAGGTAGTTTTATAAATGATAAAAATAGCCTTTTTAAGTTGGTTTTAAGTTATGATGGGCAGAAGTCACTACTATAATACTGATGTATATAATGACACAGGTGCTAGCCTATTTTGCCATTTTACCCATGAGACCGAGGACCGGGATAAATAAAGTTTCTCAGAATCCCTGAAGGGATGGCACCCAAACATATTTACCATTAACTGAGAGGACGTGTTGGTTTCTCACCTTGTTTAATAAGGCATAAAACGAGTTGGCACTTCACTGTGTACACACAACAGACTGCCAAAGCGTAATTGCGAAAGGCACATTAGGCTGACTGGCTGAATTAAGTGCATCTGTGATTGCAGCGCCTTCAAATACGCCCAGAGCAAAGCTCCGTGAAACCGCAAGGTACACTGCTGCCGGCCAGGTCTCGGGAAACACTGAGTGGTACTCATGCTGAACGCAAAATGCATTTTTTGTGCGAAAGTGCAAAGTTAATAATTCATGCGTTGACACCAGGCCGAAATGCGAAGGCTAAAAGAGGATATTGACTCGCCTAAGAGCCTGCTTAGCTCTCTGAGGGATATTTGTGGAAATTCCTGAAAGCGTGAAGTAAACTCCGCAAGATTAGCGCAGGGATATCCTCGTTTGCTTTCAGCGTTTCCTTTCAAACGGAGTATTTAATGGCAATAAGAGTTCTGTTTCACTCCTATTGACTTCTGCCGATCCCTTCCAGAAGAGTGGATGCCTCACTTTAGATCCTACACCAACAAAATCAATCAATGTGATGCAAGCCAGCAAAACAAACACCCGCTTGTAAGGAAGATGTCCCTACTTGAATTATACCTTGAACAGCCTGCCAACACTTATGCTACAAGACACTGCTCTATACTCCATGGACAGTGTGAGTGTTGAAACCCTCTTGCTGATATGCCTTATGCCTGGATTATACTACATTTCTTTTTAGGTTGCCAGGTTCATTGTGCTTTTCACAATGTTTACACAACTGCTTGTGCTGTAATTCCGAGTCTTTCAGTTGTTGGCATGGCTTCGATTCTATGGGCCCTATCTTTTACACCCTGCGCAAGGTGTATTGCGAAGCTCATTGCTACCTTGCACCTCATACCTCGTGTCAGCGAGGTACCACGGATCTGGACTTGGACTTATACTATATCGCCTGCATGCACATTTGTGTTCACTCTTGGGCCACTGGTTCTACATTTCAGAATATTTTAACTGATTTGTGGGCATCAGGTGCCATTATTGATATGCAGTAGACTTCCGCAACTTCCGGGAGACTTGGGACGTCTGAAATAGCAACTGAGCTTACGAATACATCCACACTGATAGGCGTAATGGTCTCAAAATTAAGTGTGTTCGTGTCCATTAATAGTGTATTGCTATTTTGGCAATGGAAAACGCAGGTACACCATTGACTGAAATGTATCTAGGCAACAGTCAACAGTCGTTTATTGCTATCTTGGTGATTCAGGCACGCCACACATGCTCAACAACAAACAGGTCACACAGGAGTGCACAATCTCAACTTTTACATCAACAAAATACAAAATAAAGTATAATTGCTGTTCCTGTAAATTATCTGATTGTACAACTTCACAAAATGAACGAGCAGGTCAGTTTCCACTGCTGAGAAGTGCAGAAGTGCTGCACCGTTAAAATAGCAATCTGCCAAAGTCAGAGCACAACTGGCTCTTAAAAAGAATGGCAAGTGACTTTTATTATTTCACATTACGCCTAAAACACAAACAATTAAGGGAAGTTCTTAACTCTGGAGGGGCAACACCCACCACCATAGCCCACTCATAGACACATCTTTTGGTTTGGCTGATATATAGAGCTGTGCATCATTTGCATACCATTTGCATACAAGTTTACGTCATGCATTCTAATGACTTTGCCCAGTGGCAGCACATTACTGCCTAGTTTATTGACAACGAGTCAAACCGACCAATGATTTTGGTTGTTTTCATGATTTTCACATTAAATAGGAATTTGAGGTTGATGAGCCTCAAGCAAGTTCTTATTGTATTCAGAACAAGTGTTCTACATGTAGAAACCTCATTCATATCCAGTCAGTCTCTCCATTTTAAAGGGGGCTAAAACCCCTCAACTCAAATTTAAAAAGGCTAAAAATGGGAGGTGTTGTTTAAGGGGGGGGGGGGGGCACTGGGTGATGTATGGGTTTAGAGACAGGGCTAAGCTGCAGCAGAAGCAGTGTACCAAAGTACAGGGCGCTGCAGAGGTGGAAATGACCACAATAAAAGCTTTTATTAAAGGTCAGGAAATGTTTATAAAAATGATAAAAATCATTACTTCAAAAGAACACATTTCATCTATTAATGGAAAAAATATGGTTTAGGGTTTAGTGGCTCTTTAATTAGGCACATCTTAACAATTAATCTGTTCTCCAAGCTCAGAGATAGTGATGTGTTCACTATGTCCTCCATCTTGGTTCAGGCCTCAAGTTAGGTAGTGCTGATGTGGCATCAGTGGGCATGAAATGTGTGTACGAAATGGTCCAATCCATGGTCAGCACACTGCCTGACAGATATCTTTCTGACCCCTTCTCTCTCTCTCTCTCTCTCTCTCTCTCTCTCTCTTTCTGTCTGTCTCTCAGGACTCTCGCAGGAAATGCCTCTCTAATAGAGAAGATTAGTGGATCTTCTGCCAGCTGTTGCAGAGAGGCCCCTGCTGTAGAGATCCCCTGCTGCGTTGCCCTTCCTCACTCCCTTGAAGAAGTCCTGGGAGCAGTCTAGCTCTGTTCCTTCAAGGGAACGTTCTTCAGCATATCATATTTCCTACAGTTTACCCCAATCGATTTTACCGACTCACAGAACGTGGAAGCAGGAGTTCTTTATCATGACTAAGCTTGCTGACATCCAGAACATCTTTAGCTTGAATGTATCTTCCATCCCACTCTACAATACAGGGGTTGGACAATGAAACTGAAACACCTGTCATTTTAGTGTGGGAGGTTTCAAGGCTAAATTGGAGCAGCCTGGTGGCCAATCTTCATTAATTGCACATTATAGCACCAGTAAGAGCAGAGTGTGAAGGTTAGCTTCAATTAGCAGGGTAAGAGCACAGTTCTGCTCAAAATATTGCAATGCACACAACATTATGGGTGACATACCAGAGTTCAAAAGAGGAGAAGTTGTTGGTGCACGTCTTGCTGGCGCATCTGTGACCAAGACAGCAAGTCTTTGTGATGCATCAAGAGCCACGGTATCCAGGGTAATGTCAGCATACCACCAAGAAGGACCAACCACATCCAACAGGATTAACTGTGGACGCTGTAAGAGGAAGCTGTCTGAAAGGGATGTTCGGGTGCTAACCCGGATTGTATCCAAAAAACATAAAACCACGGCTGCTCAAATCACGACAGAATTCAATGTGCACCTCAACTCTCCTGTTTCCACCAAAACTGTCCGTTGGGACAATACATTATTGTGGTTTTTAAATCCAGGTGTTTTAGTTTCATTGTCTAACCCCTGTATGTCCATTAAGTCAATGTATCGGCTTAAACTGAAAGACAAGTGAACTTGGTTTACTAACATTGGCGCAGAGTGGTCCAGCGCACAGTGCTGCCATTATGATCAGGAGAGATCGCTGGTTCTAATCTCTGTCATTCCGCCTACCCTCAGCTGCCTGAGAGAGCACAATTGGCCTTGTTCTCTCCGGTTCCTTTTTCGAGGTGGATATGCTAAGTACTGGCAAAGGCATGGAAAGGCAAAAGATCAGATTTGACCCTCAGACAATGCCGGAGTCTGCCTATGACTGTGGTTCCCCTCCATCCTTCATATGGCCACCTTGTGGGTCCTGTCTGGTTGCCTGGGGGGTTGGCTCCACCCCTTCTTCTTAGCATGACAAGATCTGAAAGGGATTGCCTCTGGAGTCTCCAAGGAGAACTGTAGCTACCCAATGTAAAATTATGAAAATTACAATTGAAAACTTTACACATTTCAATCCTTACTAATTTAGTGCATTCAAAACCATATTGGAATGCTTTGCGTACCACCAGTGGTACAAACGTATGTACCAGTTTGAGAACCACTACTCTAAGAGATACCATTCTGTCAGATCCTTTGACATCATGTGACCCTACTGTTACATCTCTCAGAACTGGACATGCAGGAACAGGTGCACAGTAAATATTATCATTAAATCTGCAGACAGTTAAGGTTTCTTTGGCCTTTGCCTGAACAGTAAAGCTCCCAGACGGATGTGCATGCAGGAAATTGTTCAGGGTCATATAGATCTGATCCTTTTTCCTTCAGCTGTTCTATCAATCAGATGTTTTTTGTGTGTCAATCACAGGACAAGGATCATGATCGAATGTACAGATTCACAGATTTCTCTCGCAAAAAGGTAGCTTTCTGACTTTTCCTGATTCTGTTTTCCAGAGTTACATAAGCAGAAATGCACCTGCTGGGTGGGTAATCGTCCATTGAAGCAGACAATCCATTTGCCTGTTTTAAGTGGCTTCTTCCAGCATTTGATAAAATGATAGTAACAGGTGAGAAAACAGTTTAACAGAAGGTTACAAGACATAGCAAATGGAAAGAAATATAAATGTATTTTTAAGTAGAAATATTGAAAAACACAATCCTGGCAATGTTAAAGGTTTGACAAATATGATGAGTGCTGAATTTTCTATGGTGTTGACTGATGTATAAATAGAATATATATGTGACTAGGACCCCCCTATCACTAGTAATGCCCCAACACCAGGAGGGTGAAGACTAGCACATGCATCCTCCGATACATATGAATCAGCCATTGCCTCTTTTCGCTAATGCAGCATTGCCGAGTAGCATCACAGCGCACTCGGAGTAAAGTGCAGCGACCCGGTTCCAATACATCAGCTCACAGATGCCTTGTGCTGATCAACATCACCCTGGGAGTGATGCACCTTCTCAGAGAGAGCATGGCCAGCTACATAACCGGGATTCAAACCAGAGAGCTCCCGATCATAGTACACTGCTCGACCACTCGGATCCTGGCTTGTTGAATTTTAACGAAACTTCTGCAGACACTGGCTCAACTGTTTTACAGCTTTACAGAGTTCTGGTCAAACTGGATATTGTTTTGTTGGAAGTTCATGGTGTTCCAGCTTCATGTACCAACATTTAATTATAATGAACTAAATTAAATATTTTCAACTATGTCAGCAACATTATGATTCTTAATTCTAGGACCACCTTTAAAGGTGCAAAATAATGTATTCAAGTATTTTACATTGTATTTTGCTGTATAAATTTAGTATGTATACAACTTTAGTTGAGGCCACAAATGTTTAAATGCTGTTTAACAAGCCTATATATCACCCTGTTATTAACCCCGAAATAAAATACTGATTTAGCCATTTGAACTGAGCACTGAAGTTAAGAGATGGGAAATGCCATTCAGCTAGCATTAGCTTTTAGCATAGCTCAGATCCCTGTTTGCTCTTCTCTGCTTTTACTTTGTTGTGCATCAGGTTTGCTAAGGAAAAGCTGAAACCACAAAGCCTTGTTCCTGTACTACTAGAATGTATTCAGATAATTAGTAGAGTCCTTATGTAATGAGCTGCTCTCTAGTATCGACAACACCATGTTTTAATGAATTTTAATGACGTCACATTTTACTTCACTGTTTTACCAGATTCCAATTGGGTGTTGGGGTAAATAGAATAAGTAAATAAATATTATTTATTTAGTCAAGACTGTGATGTAACAGTTTTGGAGTTTTGGAATTGGCCTGTTTTCCATTTTTCTTCTAGTTCTTTTCTTTTCGATTCTTTAGATTTTAAAGGAGCAACAACACAGTTTTTCACTTTTATGTACCAAACATTCATTATTCAGCTATGCTAAGGAAAATACAGTTTTTCCGCCCCACATGATCTTTAATACAATGTGTAAACAAGCTCTTCCTGGCAGACGCCCCCTTTTTTAAACGTGTGTATTCAGTGAAGAAACACCGACTCCATTACTATTGAAGTGCTTCCAACTGAGCAGTCCTCAGTAATTACAGCCGAGGCTGGGAGTTAATTGAACTCTTAGCTCGTATGTCAGTTGGACAAGGATGGCCCCCAAAAAAGTGCCAACCAACAGCTGGATATATTATGCTAATTTCAGCAAATAATGGCGCTTAGTCTCCGGTGCTTGTAGGACAGTGGTTTTATTCACTGCGCTCCCCAGCTGTGCAGAAACGCGGCCAGCAGATGGGCAATTGGCCATCATTAGCTATTGTTGCTCATTTCTCTCCAAACCGCAGCCTGTTTCGAAGTGATTATCTCTAATGCTCACAGAGGCAATCACCAGCCATCTGTGGGAAGCGGTGGAAACACACACACACACACACTCATTGTAATCGTAGCCTGGACAGTTTAGTTTACGGCCTTTTCGGCTCATTTCAAAGGCAAATTCACCTATTATTTTAAGCTCACTTTGTCTATTTTTAAAGGTCTTTTTCCGCTAAAATCCAATTTTTCTTGTTCTTTGTGAAAAACACTAGGTCTCTCTGAGTTTAATATGATGCTGCACATAAAACTGTTCTTTAACTCCTATTTTGTCTACAGTGACTAAGAAAAGAAATTGTGCAGAAAAATGAGTCGATCAGGAAAAGCATCGTGTCTAGGTCAACAGGTGAGTTCATGGCCTCGCCCACCTTGGCTAGGGACCGCCCACAGGCAGCACAAAACTATATAAGTAAACAGGAATATAGGTTTAAATCGGATCTCCGGTGAATTCTGTGTTTTACCGAGAATTTAAATAAACACTAGGGACTAGAAACAAGACATTTTAAAATGAATGAAAATAAAAAAAAAACAATGGATTGAGACCATTAAAGTTAGCATTGTAAAATCATTTTATAAATTTGTTTCATTAAAAAACATATGGGGTCATCAAATATGCACGATTTTTAAATTTATAATAATTTCATTTGCTAATTTATATCCTTTTCTGCATTTTGTCAGGCCTGTAACACATTCCGAAAAAGCTGGCACGGTGTAACCTTTACCACTTTATAGTGCTGCCATTCCTTCTCACAACAATAAACCCTAAGAGCCACAAAACTAATAATACTTTTTCCATTAATAGCTGAAAACACATTTATTGTTGTACTTTCCACCTCTGCAGCGCCCCTGTTTTGTTTTTCTTGGTCTACCTGTTTAACATCTGTTGCTTAGTACACCAGTGATGACTTTCTTCTTCATTTGGCTATGGCCAATATTTTCTTCATATTTTTATTTCTTATTTTAGCTTTACAGTTGCTTGTTTGCTTGTCACCCATAGACAGCTCTGCACAGATAAAACCCAAATCTAAAAGTTAACATACAGTTCTGGAAAAAAAATTAAGAGACCTCTTTAGTTTCTCAATCAGTTTCTATGATTTTGCTATTTATAGGAATAACCCTGGTTTTTAATCACAGTTTTCATGCACCTTGGCATCATGTTCTCCTCCACCAGTCTTACACACTGCTTTTGGATAACTTTATGCTGCTTTACTCCTGGTGCAAAAATTCAAGCAGTTCAGTTTGGTTTGATGGCTTGTGATCATCCATCTTCCTCTTGACTATATTCTAGAGGTTTTTATTTTTGTAAAATCAAAGAAACTCATCATTTTCCAGATCTGTAGACATTTAAGGCAATTTATTGTTTGAATAATCAATGTATCAGAACACACCTGAGCAATAAAATACACCTGATAGGAATTGGCCTCACTGTTCCAATACTTTTGGAGGGCACTGTAGATGACAGTAGAATAATAATTATAATATAATCACTTAAAAGAATACAGTGTGATGTCTTTCTTCACACAAGTGGCCACAAAGTTCCTACATACCTCCTAAAAGGAAACATGTAAGGCTTGGGGGGTTTTCAGCTGTGTGTTAGCTTCTTCTCACCAGATGTAGAACATCTATCAAACTCTCCTCTCGCATGTGTGTGTGTGTGTGTGTATAGAAGCATTAACACAGCTTGTTGTTTGTGACGTGTGTGCGTGCTGAGTGAGCGCTTTGTGTTTCTGGATGGCCTGACATGTCCACCTCTGCGTAATCCCTCATCTTCAGTCTCTTTTCTTCTCCGCTCTGGCATGTTTTGAGAAGCATCACTCCTTTCCTGCCTCGTCTGCTCAGCTGGGAAAATCAACAGACGAATGGCTGCCATTCAGACTGCAGTTGACCTTTGACCAGAGCGCTTTCAGGTGCGCTGTGTTCTGCAGGATCTTTGATTCAGCAACACAAACACACACACACACACACACACACACTTATACACAAAGGGAGTACACACACACACACACACACCTGCAGCTCAGGTTTGACAGGAATGTCTGAATGGGAAAAGTTTCTTTTGCAGATTCAATAAACTAATACTGTGTACCTGGCAACCGCTAGACTTGTTCCATTCACTGTCTGTATGGGCTTGTTTATTAGGACCTACATTCACCCACTTATCTAATAAACAGTACCAGTCAAAAGTTTAAAATGTGGTTTTAGACCACAATAATTTATTGTCCCATGTTTTTTTGGATACAATCCGGGTTAGCACCCGAACATCCCTTTCAGACAGCTTCCGATTACAGCGTCCACAGTTAATCCTGTTGAATGTGGTTCGTCCTTCTTGGTGGTATGCTGACATTACCCGGGATACCGTGGCTCTTGATACATCACAAAGACTTGCGGTCTTGGTCACAGATGCAACACACAGCAAGATGTGCACCAACAATTTGTCCTCTTTTGAACTCTGTTATGTCACCCATAATGTTGTGTACATTGCAATATTTTTTATAGCAAAACTGTGCTCTTACCCTGCTAATTGAACCTTCACACTCTTCATGCTCTTACTCTTCAAACCTCCCACTCTAAAATGACAGGTGTTTCAGTTTCATTGTCCAAACCCCTGTAGATTAATACTAAACTCAATCAAACTACGAAGGTAGCGAGTGATGCTACGATCTTCCACTACCAGAGCAGGAGTTTCAGTGAAGTTTCTTCAGCACTAAGCAGCATTAGCATCAGCTGCTAACTGCACTAGGTGCTAGCTCTTTTGCTACTCAGAGGTGAGTATATCAGACTGTAGTCTGCATGTTTACCGTGTTAAAAGAAGCTACGTGGGATGATGAAGCTACGTGCTAGCTGATAGTGCCCTGGGTTACCAGAACACTGTGCTGTCGTGCACAAACCGTGGCTAGTGCTGTTGCTAATCACGACTAGCGCTGCTGCTAACAGTGGATAGTACTAAACACTGCTAACCAAGGCAAGCTCTAAGGGATGCTAACCATAAACTGAAGAGCTTTACTCACCCAAATAAACAGTTTTCAGAAGAGAAATTTGTGTAGATCAACAACATAACGACCCTTTGTTTCTTATTATTGTCGCTTTAAATGCGTCTTATAATCAACCAGTGTGGTAATGATTGTGATTTGGCGGCGTCTGGCCAGAATTGTCTGTGTGAAGCAATAATCACATCCACATCCAAAGCAGGAAACCCCACAAAAATATCCCACAGCTCAGTGCTATCCCATGACTTTTGCCACATCAATATAAATGAAGGTGTGTTAGTGCACGGGGATTACAGCGCTGACTTTGGGAACCCCTGAAATAAGGGCAGAGAGTGTAAGATGCAAAGAGAAGAAAAAAAAAGGCCTTAAGAACATATGCTCACTCGCTCTCACCCTCTCTCTCTCCCTCTCTCTCTCTCTCTCTCTCTCTCTCTCTCTCTCTCTCTCTCGGTTTCTCTCTCTCTCTCTCTCTCTGTTTGGATGACCCAGGGCCCACTTCCTCACCCTGTTCTTAAACGAAGTGTGTAATTTTTTAAGTGTGTCTGACCTTAAGGTGCACGGGCAAGAGTCTAACATATGCTGCACATCAAGAGACGACACACACACACACACACACACACACACACACCGATATATACATATACAACCACAAAGTCACATAAAACAGCTGGCATATACATATATGCACAAACACACACACACACACACACACACACACACACACACACACACACGTGGGTAAGTGACTGTATGGTTCATGTCTGATTCTGAAGGGTCTGTTTGGAGCTAAATGCACTGATATATTGGCATTCTCTCTCTCTCTCTTTTTCTCTCTCTCTGTCTCTCTTAAACACACACACACACACACACACAGATGTGGGTAAGTGACTGTATGGTTCATGCCTGATTCTGAAGGGTCTGTTTGGAGCTAAATGCACTGATATATTGGCATTCTCTCTCTCTCTCTTTTTCTCTCTCTCTGTCTCTCTTAAACACACACACACACACACACACACACACACACACATCAAAGCCTTGGTTAATTCCCATTCAGAAAATGCACTTTTCAAAAAGTGCAGACTGAACACAATCTTTTTTTTCTGCAAGAATGAGAATGCTTCACAATGTAACAAACATTCTCTACTGTTTATTAACTAAGATAAATAGTTTATATTAGACGTTTAGAGTAAAATAATTAACTGTCTTCTTCAGACACAATTCCAAAGATATTCGTAAAAGATTACGTAAAAGAGCAGCGCTTCTCATGAAGTTTCGGTTTCAACTTGGTTTGTATGTAGAGTCAAATATCCTACTTTGGGCTTATATAAAGCCTTTACCTTAATAACATTACAAATTCTTAATATTCTAACCAAATTTTATATAACACACAAAACTTCAACAAAGGGACATCAAATTACATCACTTTAATATATAAGCAAAAGCCAGTAAATACTGGACATTTAATAGAAATAAAAATTAAATGAAAAATATTTAAAATACATGTGTCAAATTGTCTTTTGTAATGTTTAATAGATTAACAACTTCGGCCAAACAGGAAAACATAATTTCCCGATTTCACCCAAAAATCTAGACCTCTACAAGTAAGACATTTTGGACTATTTAGGAAACCTAAAAACTGATTAATTAAATATGGATGGATCTCTGTATTTGCCAAAAAGTAATTCATGAACTGATCTAGAAAAAAATATTCCCTTCAGGTAAATGTTTTGTATTATGTATTTCACCACGCCCAATTAAAAAAATCACATTCGATTGAGCTTCATAACACTGTCTAGTGAGCAGCGTTTAGGCTAATTTTAAATTAAATGTATCTGATTAAATTATATATTGATATACACCTGCTCTCTGATTGGTTGGACAGGTCGCATTGGATGGATTAATTTACATAAAGTTCACTCCGGCGCAACTTTTCATTGCATTGCATCCCCCAGACTCTGACGGAGCCGACGCATCCCATTGAAAATGAATGAGACACATGCCTGTACGTCAAACTGTATCTGCTATAGATATCCCCATAGACTGTATATAGCTGGACAGAGCATCGTCTCTCAAAAGTGAAGCCACCACAGGTCGGGCGCCCCCTGCTGTTCGGTTGCAGAAAGCTGTGTAACCCCACCCATCCCCATAGGTTTCAATGTTTTAATGGCAAAACAGAACAACTTTCAATCATGTTTTTTTACAATATACTGTAATTCTACCTCCATTATTTAAATGCAACAGCTAGTGTAACCTCTGCTTATATTGTCAAATTTTTATATTCCCACAGAATTCATTTTTTTAAACGTTATTCAGCTCTATTTAAAAAGGTGTGGTTATTGTAAAAGGGCTGGGTTACACCTATAGCCGGGACGGGACCAATGACTGTATGGGTGGGACCATAGACTGTGTATGAGCTCTGTGGAGGCAGCCCTCAGGGGCGGGGTTATGTAAATGAGTAGGCTGTCTCTCCACAGTCTTTCTCCCTCCTCTGGTCTCTACTGCGCAGACTCGAGTTTCAGGATCGCCAACATGGAGGAAGATTTTTTGGCTTCATTTTCATTGAATGAATGGGAACGTAGATACTGTAGATATTGTATCTGATATAGAACCGTTTTTTCACACCAACCCCAGTCTGAAACAATGGATAGGGTGATGAACAGACTGATGGAAGATGGAAATCAACAGTTAATATACTTATTAACAGGGTTTAGATTGGATTATTCGGTTCATTTTAATACATAATGTATAATGTAGCATACAGAGTTTGGTCTAGCCTCCTATATTACACTGCTAGCACTGTTAGTGTTAGTGTGTGTGTGTGTGTGTGTGTGTGTGTGTATTTTGAGAGTGTGTGGGGAGGCGTCTGCCCTTCACACACTGCCCGAGGACCCCATTAATAATGCACAGTCAAACTGTCAATCATTGTGTTCAGCCCGGGTGGAATAGACAACAGAAGGGAAATGTGAAATGTGTGTGTCTGTGTGTGTCTGTGTGTGTGGGGGGGGGGGGCGTCTTTGATAAGATCTAATCTCTACAATCAAAAGGGAACCTCTCGGTCAGAGAAATGGAGAGCATGGAAAATGTGCATTTTTTTTACAGGTTTGTAGGTTTGTATTTGCTATGTTTTCCTTCCTTTAAAAACTACGTCTTAACATTGTAAAAACGTTTAGAAATGTTAAAAAAGAGGTTCCAGTAAGGTTAGCCTGTACAATACAGAAATAATGTTCCAGGAACGTTCTGAAAAAGTGTGACATAATAATGGTTTGCATTACAATGTTATCACAACCTTTTTTTAACATACCAGCTGGACAAATACTCCATAACATTATGGAAATGTTAAAAGTTAAAATTCCCAAAACAAAATACAAAATAAAACTTTGACACAAGGGTAGTTTCAGTGTAGAACATCCAGAAAACTTGACAGATTGAACCATCTAAAAATGTAACTGTAACTTTCAGAAAATTGTCACGTCTACTAGGAGGAAGATGCATGAACACAAGCCATCAAACCAAACTGAACTGCTTGAATTTTTGCACCAGGAGCAAATAGAATAAAGTTATCCAAAAGCAGTGTGTAAGACTGGTGGAGGAGAACATGCCAAGATGCATAAAAACAGGGTTATTGCACCAAATATTGATTGAAATATTTGTTTTCTTTGCATTACTTTAGCAAACAGTTAAAGCTACATTATGCAGAATACACTACCATGATAAAAGTCATGGAATAAAAAGTGTTACCTCAGGAAACAGGAATGCATGAAAAGCTCAGCACACTGGTTGGTAATGATCGTGACTGGTGGCATCTAGTTAAAATTGTCCATATGGACAGGCAAGAGACTCCCACATATCCTACCCACATTTCTGAGCAGCATTATACTTTAGCTTCCACGGGATTTGGCAAAAGTTATGGGACACCATGGCTACAATTTGACTGAACCAAAAATATTTTGTAAAGAAGAATGGGCCAAAATTAGGGTTGGGCGGTATTGAAGTTTTCATACTGTCATTCCGTCGTCAGATTATATGGCAGAATACGGTATTACCTGTGAGTAACTCATACACCAGAACACCCCACGCTGCAGAATAAACTGATAAATCTGATCATTTCGGTGGTTGGTTGGTTGGTTGGTTGTTGGGGTTTTATTGCCACTCCAGCACAAATTTGGCTATTTGTGGTGATAATTTCTGTGAAAATTAGTGAAACCTGTAGAGTTTATTGAGGTTTTGCTGTATGATCTCCTCACTGAGAATCCCCACCCCATAACCAATCAGTGAGCTCCAACTGCTTACCCCTCCCACTGCTCTTCCATTGTGAATGCGCAGAATGTCTGTCCCCGCAGAATGAATGTTCCCGTTTTTCAAAGTACAGGTTTGGCACGTCACGTGGTTAAAACACAGTCACTATTTTACAATACCGTCACCATATTTAAATACCGTGGTATACCGAAATACCGTCATACCGCCCAACCCTAAGCAAAATACCTTCAGCCAGACTCTCATTGGAAGCTATAGGAAGCTATTTGCAGTTATTTCTGCAAAAGAAGGATCTACTCAATATTGATTGAGTCATTTTTCTGTTGGGGTGCCCAAATTTACACACATGCATATTTTATTTTATTATTGCACACTTTCTGTAAATCCTATAGAAATTTAAATTTATTTCTCAATACTTCATACTGTGTTCATCTGCTGTATGATATATTTAACTGAAACTGCTTATCCCAAAAAACAATGATTTATAAAGAAAATAAAAATGAAAATGATCAGGGGTTCCCAAACTTTTTCATACCACTGTAAATTAGCTGTATTTGGCTAATTTGCTAACAGTAATAGAGTGTACTGTATTTGAGTTACAGTGTTCAGCGCTTCATTGAATTGCTTGGTACTGGTGAAGCGTTGTTTGGGTGGACCTACAGATTGAGTGCTTAGCTTTTAACACTGTCTGAATAGACCCCAGATGGATTAATCAATGCATGTGCGTGTTATGTGTGTGTGTGTGTGTGTGTGTAGTGTGTGTCCAGTAGTCAGCTCGGCCCATGTGAGCGCTGGAAGCAGGCCTTCAGCATAACCTTCTCACAGAGGTGTCACATACGATACTTCCTAAAGCCCAAAGCCAAACAACATCTGATCTCGCTCTCTCTCTCTTTCTCTCTCTCTCTCTCTCTCTCTCTCTCTGGCAGATGCAGTAGGATCCTCTCCCCTCTCCACCCGTCCTCTCATCTTCCAGCTGATCGGCACTTTTTTTCTATTAACACAGTTCAAGTGTTCGATGCAGCTTTACACAGATCGCACATCACAGCCAATTTGCGTACCGCTGCCGTCCTAAAATACCCATCTTGCCCAGTGACACAAAGGCGGCGGCTGGGCATTTATAAACCGCACCTATAACCTTTTACTCACAACACTGTGCTCTTAAATAGAGGTGAGGAACACCGGACGTGTGCGGTGAATGCGATGGCCTACACATTTCGCACTTAGCGTTCGCATGCTAGCCTCGCTCGTGCTGGCCAAAAACGGCGTCGCACAAAGGTCTGTCTGCCAGGGTAGGGTATGTTTTCTCCAAATTAACTGGTCTACGAGCATTTGATTAACCTGGCCAATCTAGTCAATCAGTATCACACCAACGGTTGACTGGTGGCATGACCAAGCATGACCAAAATCTAATAAAACATACTTTTTAATGGTCAAGAGCTGATTTACCACCTAACTTACAATGACCAGCTTTTCAACCAAGCAATACAACCATGATGCATCCACCCCCATGCTTCACAGCTGAAAAGGTGCTGGTCTACAACTCAGTTAACAATTTATGGTTAGTAGAAAGTTTAGAAAGCTCCCAAGCCCTATTTGAATGGGATTAGTTTTTCGGGGGGACATCTGTGTAAAATATTTCACTCTTCTACTCAGTGAAAAAAACAGGAGGATCAGTTAGTTTTTTTTGGATTTCTCGGTCACATGACATCGCATTCAGTAGCTCCTCCATTTCCAATCGCTGGAGCTGTTGTGTTTACTTGGATCTCCGCGGAAACGCATACGTGGCAGTGGATAAATAGCTATTTTATTAAACGCGAGGTGACGAAACTCGTCCGGATGTGCGTCCGGACAGGACTAAAATTACCGGAGGACCACGGAGTTCAGCGAAAAACAGTAGATAATTCAGCCTGTAATTTTCTCAGAGGACGTCTGAGAAAAATACAGACATGGTCGTTCCGGACAGAAATAAAATAACAGAGGACCACGTCTCCCATAAAAAAGAAAATTACCCTAGAACCCCCTGAGAAACTATTCCCTTCCGGATAGGGCTTTAGAATGTTCAATCTGCCCTTTTTTTCGTTTTTATTTATCATTTTTTTAACATTCTGGTAAAAGTCGTAATGTTAGTATTCATTTAGCTGGGAACATTATGTGAGAAACATAATAACGTTGACAGAATCTTCTTGGAACATGTTTTTTCTGTAACATTACAAGTTAACCTTCTTGGATCCTTTTTTTTTTAAACGTTCTTATATGACGTCGTATGACCACACTTGACCAATCCGAGTATGACCCAGCTGGACCATGTTTGTTGACTTTGGCCAACAAATTTGACTAACCTGGTCCTCAGTCATGTCCAAAATCAAAGTATATTTTCCCTGCATTAAAAGCTTCTCAACCACCTTGACCATCAAAGGCCAGACCATGTGAAACCTGAGCCGGATCTTTTTTCCGCAGGGGTATCACTTCAAAGCGTGAAGGAAAGTGAATCGACACCAATTAGCATTGTGCAGATGACACTGCGCTTACAGACAGGTACAAGCTTCCATCCATTGTTGGCCAAGGTGTCATATTTGGTCTCCATTCACTGTAGGTAAAGTAAATGTACTCGGCTGGATTAGTCCCTTAACCTTCTCACAAGTACAGTCCCACTGGTGGGACTCGTCATGACTGGTCTCTGGCTAGTTGGATTCAAACACTAGAGATTAAAACGGCATCACCAATCCAGATTTGCGAAACCATGCGAAAACTCTGCATGGTTGATGGACACAGCGTCACACACAAAATATTTTTTTTAACTACGGTATGTGGCTGTATGGAAATTAATCTTTCCTCTGCCTTGAGCTACAGTTCGAATGAGTATTTCCCCCTAGTGGACAGGAGAATATTGCCACACATTAAATTTGTGCCAAATTGGTGCCTTTTCCATCATCATTTGTGTAACACAATGCGAAAAGTATAATTCAGCCTTAATTAATAGTGCTGTACTGTTTGGTACCTTAACTAGTTCCCTCAATTCTTGATTTTTTTTAGCTTTTCCTTTAGGCAAATTACTTAGTAATGCGTTAGTGTAACCTGCCTTTTCAGTAACATGTTACTATTTACAATCCAGTAAACAGATTAAAATTACTTATCCAAGTCACTGATCATTACATTTTTTGTAATTTCCGTTTTAGTAAAAATACATTGTACCAAAAAAACAAAGTTTGGGTTTTACCTCAAAACAAGTGGAAGGAAAAGGTTAACTCGTTTAGTCATCGCTGTCAGACGTGGAGAGCGGGCGCACTTGCGAGTATTTACTGAGACACATAAAATAAACAAACAAAGAACTAAAAAACAAGAAACACGGAGCAAACGGAGACTAGAGAAACCTAAAGAACACATAACCTGAAAAACGAAAGACCTACAACCAAGGACGAGGAACACAGGAACATGGAGAACCATTTATACACACAAATAGGGACAAGAAAAACAAGAAACACCTGGGACCGGGTAACAAGGGGGCGGAGCTATAAAACGAACAGGTGAGCAACGGGGTGGAGACAAGGGATAAACACAGGGCACGTGCAGAGGAAGGTAAATAAACACAGGCAGAGACCAAAGAGACTGGAAACTACAATGGTTGCTAACAAGATAAGATAAGATACTTTTATTGTCATTGCACAGTGTACAACGAAATTTAGCAGCAATCCTTATGGTGCCTGAACAAAAAAAAATAATAATAAAATAATAACAGCCCTATGTACAAATACACAAATTTACACACATTTACAGTGGATGTATGAAAATATAGACAATATACAACAACAAGCTAACAGGCTCAAAACTAGCACTTGTTGTCGGCAGCTGTCGGCAGAACGTAACTAATAAAGTAACTTCAATGTAACTTAGTGACTTTTGAAATCAAGTAATTTTTTAAAGGAGTAATCAGTAATCAATGTAACTACGCCATCACTTCCTGGTATTTGGAAATGCTCATTTGTAGCTTTAGCCAATCCAGGTAGGAACTAAAATGTGATGTGTAAACTTTGGTTTTGCACTGTTTTCAGCTTAATTTCTCTAAAGGGTAGCTGTAGAAATGGAAAACGAAGAAGGTACAAGGTACCAAAAAGCAAAAAAAGTAAAAGAGAGTCAAGTAGGGTCGAGTAGAGACGAACAGTGTCGGTACCATGCTGGTGAAAAGCACTATAAGTTAAAATCTACAGCAGGACTGAGGAAAGCTCATGAAGTATTGCTCTCCTTGGAGCCTATTCAGCATTTAGCCTTTGGGTCGTGCGCTCGCTAAGCGCTGTCCTATCTCTGCTATTAGCTTCCAGGGAAGCCTTCAGTCTTGGGATCCATCAGTTTCTCTTAAGTGGAAATGCAGGGACTCGCAATTGTAATAGTCCCAGTTTTGCCTGATGGCTAATGGTTTTAGCAGGGAAATGGAGACTTTAATGCTACACTGTCTTGTCCCAGAGCTGCCCCGTTCCAGTCAGTGTCAGGGATGGAGGACTCTGTCCAAACGAGCCAGAATGGATTGTACTGCTCCCTTGCTTTTGGCAGCACGTCGCCTCCCCCATGTCTCCAATTCCCGAGATTGCCGTTCCTGACAGCACACAGTGTAGCCTTTCTGCAAATCGCACAGTAAATCCAGGCAGATCAGACTCAGAGGTCAATAGTCATGCAGATTAGCTTAGCAACAGGCTAAATAAGTTGCTAGCATACTGGAGCTGTGTCCAAAGTTCATATTTGTGCCCTATTTACTTTTCCTTGCTTGGGCAAAACTAGATCACTATATAAAGCACTATTATATGGAACAACATTTGATAAAATAGTGAACGATTGTGGACACGCAAGAGAAGCTGAACCTGAATATTTAAACCAAACAATACAATGTATTCCATGTCCGATAGGGTACATTATTGGTACACACCCTTATTATGAACTCTCCAGATGATGTTAATATAATAATAGTGGTTACAAAAGTATTGGGACACATGCTTATTCATTGATATGGTTTCTTCTAAAATAAAGGGTATTCAAAAATAGCTTATTCTTTTTTGTTGGAGTAACAATTTCTACTGTTCAGAAGAGGCCTTCTATTGGATTTTGGAGCTTTGCTGTGTGGGTTTGAATTAATTTAGCCAGGACCTAAGACCTAGGCCCTTTTCCTCAACACATTCCAACTCATTTCAAAAGTACTGGATGGAGAACCAACCATGACTTCAATTAACACAATTACATTGCTCCACGGTTCAGTGCTGCATCATTTAAATAGCAGCAGTGCTTCTGAGTATATGCATACATGAGGTGTGAAGGTGTGTTCAGGTAAGTTTCTGGCATATTGCTATCTAGGAAACAGAAAACACAGGTGCATCACTGACTGAAAACAACCTGGACAGACGTCCACAGTCAGACGTTTATTGTGCAAAATGAGCTTGAACGAGCAGGCCAGTTTCTTCTGCTGTGTTCTTCTAGTGTTGGATTCATCCAGGTAGCTGCGCCCCTAAAATAGTAATTCGCCAGAGTTAGAGCGCAACTGGATCTTTAAGGTAATGGCAAGTGACACACCCATGATTAGTGTAGCAAAAACACACTAACACACCCTAAATCAAGCTATTAATTAGCTACTACTACAGCACTGAATTAGGCAAGGTGCATCTAGTTGTATGGGTTTTTTTTATATAAGATATATACTCTATACTCTATCATTTTAAAAGTACAGGTTTTGAAGGCTAGTAAAATAATAATAAAAAAAAGAACATACAGGACATTACAGGAACAGGAAGTGAGTTATACTCAAAATCTAGCTAGTATTAGTTACTAGCACACAATTGTGACACACCCAGCATGTTGCTAACTTCTAAACGTCCTACACTCTCTTTCTCCTGATATCCTCGTGTTCTTCTTTGTCACCTTTCTCTGTCCTCTTTCCCACGACTGCTGTGACACCTGGTAAGTACCTGTATGAACCAGCCCGCCCACGAGCCCTGCTCTTTCCCGCCTGGGTCGAGAAAAAAAAAAGCTTGCTGAGGGAACTGAGCCAAGCTCCATGGCGCAGGCGCGCCTGCCTAACCTTTAGGGGTTTCGAATTCCTGCGAGCTGAAAGAGAAACGCTTCTCTGGCGATTAAAGTGACCCGGTCCTGATGGCTGCGAGCACCCAGGGGGACGCTCTCCGTTAGGCACTGACAAATTGCTCTTCTGAAGTGGAGGAACTGGGGGATTTAGTGTGAATCCTGTGAAGAGCTTGTTTATCAGTTCACACTGGCTGGATAATAAAGAGAAATATACAGTATATACAGATCTGGAAAAAATTAAGAGGCCACTTTAGTTTCTGAATCAGTTTCTCTGATTTTGTTATTTATAGGTTTATGTTTGAGTAAAATGAACATTGTTGTCTATGGAACAAAATTTCTCCCAAATTCCAAATACAAATATTGTCATTTAAAGCATTTCTTTGTCGAAAATGAGATATGGCTGAAATAACAAACCTCAAATAATGCAAAGGAAAGAAAAAAGTTCATATTCATAAAGTGTTAAGAGTTTTTAACACAGTTTTAATCACAGTTTTCATGCATCTTAGCATGTTCTCCTCCACCAGTCTTACACACTGCTTTTGGATAACTTTATGCTACTCACTCCTGGTGCAAAAATTCAAGCAGTTCAGTTTGGTTTGATGGCTTGTGATCATCCATCTTCCTCTTAATCATATTCTAGGGGTTTTCAATTTGGTAAAATAAAAAAAAAAAAACTCAATTTTTAAGTGGTCTCTTATTTTTTTCCAGAGCTGTACATATAGAAATAAAGAGATAAACGTTACATGTTAATTTTGAACATTTCTATTGGTCTGTTCAGAAAAAAAAACTAGAAGTGATAGATTGCAATGCTATCCAGAAAGAAAAATATGTTACCAGATAAATTTAGTTTGATATGGTGAAAAGAAAATAAATACTGAATAGTATGTAACGTACATGCAAAACCAGAAATGCCAGACATCTCGTCATGGAGTTGTAGAGGTTCCTAATGGTGTCCTATAATAATCTATTAGAATATCAGTGAAAAGTTACTTTATTTCAGTAATTCAGTTGAAAATGTGAAACTCATGTATTATATAGATGCATTATTAGACACAGAAGTGTTTATTTCTTTTATTGTTGGTGAATGAAAACCCAGCCAATGAAAACCCAAAATCAGTGTCTCAGAAAATTTTTACTGAAAATGTACAGAAAATCTTACAGCACTTCATGCTTCCCTCGGCTGACAACTTGATAAAAAGTGAGCGATGCAGATTTCATTTTCCAGCAGGACTTGGCACACTGCCCACACTGCCAAAAGTACCAATTGGTCTTATATAATATTCTAATTTTCTGAGACACTAAATTTTTTGGGTTTTCTTTGTCTGTAAGCTATAAATATAATCATCAACAATAAAATATATAAACACTTAAAATAGATCACTCTGTGTTTAATACATCTATATAATATGTGAGTTTCACATTTTGAACTGGGTTACTCAAATAACTCAAGTAAATTTTCAGTGATATTCTAATGTTTTGAGATGCACTGGTATAATAATGAGGTCCTGCAACCAAGGGTCTACCTTTTCTGAATATGTAGGTGTATAAATATTTATGTTAATCAGCCTTGTGATTGTTCTGAAGCCGTTTTCTTGCCATGTGCACTGATGCAGCTCTTAAACGCTGCATATTTCTGTCAGACACACTAAACTCCTGTTATACAACGTTAACATCCAGCGTTTCTCTCTGTTTCTGCTCCGTTTCTGCCAAAACAAAACGAGGAGGACGTGAAATTCCAGGCTCTGTCTGCTCTCCCCGAGTGAGAGTAAGACACGCTGGAGTGGAGGAAAGTGTGCTGAGCTCTGCAGGCCTGTGAACTTTTGCCCAGATCCACCTGGCCGGTACAGACGGGGTTCCAGCCATGCCTGACCACTGGAGCCGGGGGAGGTTCTGGAGGCCGTCTTATAATAGAAAAGAGAAGAATTTAGATAAGAAAAGCAGATCTCGGATGGGTTTTATTGGATGTTTTAGAGAGTAGTCTGCAAGTAATTGATTTGTGCATGCTCCGCCCACCTGATAACTGATAGTTGGGTCAAATCGTGGTTGGCTCACATCTCAAATGTACTTCTGCAGAGGTTGTTCGGACTGGATCGAGACCACCATCTCTTAAAAGGTCTTGGTACGGTTGGTTTGGTCCACATCCAAATGCAATTGCAAGTGTGTTTACACTTGCCCAAATGAATCACATTAACGGCGGTCCCATTGTGTGGGAGACTGGGGTTCAATTTCCCATCTGGGTGACTGAGACTATGCTGTTACACCAATAAGAGTCCTTGGGCAAGACTCCTAACACTACATTGGCTCAAGTCTGTTATAGGAATAACCTTGTAAGTTATTCTAAATAAGATGGTTTCAAACCTCCAAGACCAGCTGTTAGCATTGCGGCTAAACCAACTTTTACAACCTGGCCAAACCCAGCAGCTATGTCTGTTACCATTGCAGTTTCAACCCTGCTAAGCTGGGCTGTTAGCATTGCGGCTAAACCATTCTTTCCAACCTTGCTAATCCTGGTGGCAGTGTCTGTTGCCATCGCAGTTTCAACCTTAATAAGGCCAGCATTCATGGTAAGCTTGAATGCTGGACCCAACTCTGTCAAGGCTGGCTGTTAGCATCTGTGCCATCACACCCCAACCCTGCTGAGCACCAATGTTGGCAAACCAGCTCTAACCCAGTAAGGGTTCCTCACTGTAGTGCTATCTGGCAGCATTTACGTCCCGCTGGCGGTGCGGTTAGCGACTAATGCTAATGCTGTTGTACCCAGCCTTAGTGCTGTAGAAGCTTCACTGAAAACTCACCCTTATACAAAATATTGGACATCTAAGCTTACTGTAAATAAACAGAAGCCCTTAGTTTACTCAAATAAACAGTTTTTAGAAGAGAAATCTGTGTAGTTTAACATCCAGTGCTCATTTGACTTTTAAATTAAATGTTTTTCTTAAGAATTGCACTTTTGTTTATTTAGACGCTTCCTCCAGCTTCCCTATTAGAAGAGAAACATGGCGACACCCTTGCTCACTTAGATGTAGGCATCCTTAATAGTTTCGCTTATAATCCGGTTTGCGCCTTTAAAGGCCAGTTGTGCTCTCTAGGGGCTCTGGCAGCTGATGGCAAGCTGCATGGCCAGGATTCGAACCAGCGATCTCTTTCTGTCATTGAAATAAACCAGTATGGAAAGGATTACCAAAAAAAATCTATTGCTGTTGTCTCTTAACACGACAAGAAATACATGGTCAAAACAACAATAACATGCATGTTGCACCGCGCTCTGCACTGACAAGTGGAAAAAGGGCGTTTTGAACAGAGACAGCTGGACGGCTCATCTTCTAGTCATGGAGAGAGTGTGTGATAATTAAAGCAAATGACAGGAGGCCCTGCCCAGAGCAACTGCACATCACACACTGCACTGCTAATGCTGTTAGTCTCGTTAGAGAGAGAGAGAAAGAGAGAGAGAGATAAAGGGGAAAAAGCCAGACTTTATTGTTTTGGCTGGACACAGGCCTGGCGGTATTCTTAGTTTTGTGAGAGTGTGTGCTGGGGGCCAGGGTTTGGGGGTGGGCAGGAAGTACACAAGCACCTGCGATTCTCATTGCAACTCCCAACCGTGCACACACACACAGCAAGTACAGCAATACTGTGTGTGTGTGTGTGTGTGTGTGTGTGTGTGTGTGTGTGTGCACTGTGTGTGTGTGTGGGTGTGTGTAGTGTTCATGTACTGTTCGGTGCATTCAGCCATAACATAAAAAATATATTTGATTTCTTCAAAATTTCTTTAAAATGTAATGACCCACATTTTTGATTACATGTGTTACATGTAACAGATTAATAGAATACATGTAACACAATATATGTAACAGAATACATGTAACTGAATAACAGAATAGATGTAATGGAATATTTGTAACAAAATACATATAATAGAATACAGTATTTAAATGAAATACTTGTAACAGAATACATATAACAGAATAATGGAATACATGTAATAGAATACATGTAATTGAATACAAGTTACAGAATAGAATGGAATGATTTAAATGTAATACATGTTACAGGATACATGTAACTTAATACATTTAACCAAATACATGTAATGGCATACTTGTAACTTAATACATGTAACAGAATACATGTAATAGTATGCATGTAATGGAAAACTTGTAATTGAATACATGTAACAGAATAGAATAGATTGATTTAAATGGAATACATGTAACAGGATACATGTAACAGAATAACAGAATACATGCAACAGAATACATGTAATAAAATACTTGTAACGAAATATAGGTCACAGAATACATGTAACAGAATAACAGAATTCATGCAATGGAATACTTGTAACAAAATACATGTAACAGAATAATGGAATACATGTAATAGAATACATGTAATGGAATACTTGTAACGAAATACATATAATAGAATACAGTATTTAATTTAAATACATGTAACAGAATAGAATGGAATGATTTAAATAGAATACATGTAACAGAACACATTTAACATAATACATGTATCAGAATGCATGTAACAGAATAATGGAATACATGTCACAGAATAACAGAATACATGTATCAGAATAACAGAATACATGTAACAGAATACATGAAACAGAATAATGTAATACATGTAACACAATAATGATACATGCATTGAGTACATGTAACAAAGTACATGTAACAGAATACATGTAACTGAATAACAGAAAACATGTAATGAAATACTTCTAATGGAATACATGTTAGAAAACACATGTAACAGCATCACATCATCAAGATACAATAAGCACTTACTGTAATCTGTTACATAGAAAAAAATAGAGTAATCAGATTACAGAGGGGTGTCAAACATGGCCCAATAAAGGTTCTAATTGCTTATTAAAATCAAATACTTTAGCTGTGGGTGGGGGGTGGGACACCACACAGTCAAATCCAGAGGCTAAACCAATCAGAATCTTTTTTTCAGCTGTGGGTGGGAAACCATAAACTCAAATTCAGAGGCAAAACCAATCAGAATCTTTTTTTCAGCTGTGGGTGGGGAACCATAGAGTCAAATTCAGAGGCTAAACCAATCAGAATCTTTTTTTAGCTGTGGGAGGAACACCATAGAGTCAAATTCAGAGGTGAAACCAATCAGAATCTTTTTTTTAGCTGTGGGAGGAACACCATAGAGTCAAATTCAGAGGCTAAACCAATCAGAGTTTTTTTTCCAGCTGTGGGTGGGACACCATAGAGTCAAATCCAGAGGCTAACCAATCAGAATCTTTTTTTCAGCTGTGGGTGGGGAACCATAGAGTCAAATCCAGAGGCTAAACCAATCAGAATCTTTTTTTTAGCTGTGAGTGGGACACCATAGATTTAAATTCAGAGGCTAAACCAATCAGTATCTTTTTTTCAGCTGTGAGTGGGACACCATAGATTTAAATTCAGAGGCTAAACCAATCAGTATCTTTTTTTCAGCTGTGAGTGGGACACCATAGACTCAAATTCAGAGGCTAAACCAATCATATTCTTTTTTTAGCTGTGTGAGAAACACCATGGAGTCAAATTCAGAGGCTAAACCAATCAGATTCTTTTTTTAGCTGTGAGAGAAACACCATGGAGTCAAATTCAGAGGCTAAACCAATCAGTATCTTTTTTTCAGCTGTGGGTGGGACACCATAGACTCAAATTCAGAGGCTAAACCAATCAGAATCTTTTTTTCAGCTTTGGGCAGAACACAATAGACTGAAATTCAGAGGCTAAACCAATCAAAATCTTTTTTTTTCAGCTGGCTGTTGGACAAATCCCACATAATCCTTATATAACCCTGACATACGTTTTTAACAGGTAATTAGTCATCTGTAACTTATTATTTTCCATATCACATCTGCACATGTTTTATCATGCAGTATCTGGACTAGCCTGACCTCTGGGGCTTCAACATTCTTCCATGCACTCTTCCAGTTTGTTGGTGTTCACCCATAGGTCCCAATAAACCAGGCCATGGAAAAGAGCCGTTACACCCCCCCCCCCCCCCCCCCCCAACACACACATACATACCCCCCGATCCGATCACTGGCCTCTGTGCGTGCTGTCGTCCTGGAAACCTTAAGGGCTTTACCAGATGTCCGAGAGCCCCCCCCCCCCCCCCCCCCCCCCACTCTGTAAATTCTGGCACATGATCACAAACTACTATATGGGTTAATGCCTCCCAAAACTACACACACCTGCTGCCAACATGCACCTCTCGGACCAGCGCTGGTACAGCAGCCAACAGGCGATAGCTCAAGACCAGTTTGATGATCCTCAGATCCTCACATGTTCATCAGATGGTGCTTTTTTTACAACTTGTTGAGCCTCAATGATGAAGTATTTGCTTTCAAGTCACGGACCTGCGATCTGTATGTTACTTGCAATAAGACAAACAAAAGAGTCTTAAGCTGCGTTCACATTACAAGCCATATTGCTCAAATCTGATTTTTTAACTCAGATTAACAAATGTAAGTGATCTGTATCTGTGTGTAATGTGAACGAATTTGTACCTGAAACGCCTCACATGCTGCATATTGATACCTGTGTAAATGTCTCCTTTTTCACTACCAACAACAACAAAAAACTCATATTAGAGCAGGGGTGTCCAAACTACGGCTCGCGGGCCATTTGCGGCCTGTCTCCTTTTTTGGAGCGGTCCACAAGGTATTTTAGAAATAGAATGAAAGTTGGCCCGCTGTTAAGCAGGTTTTTATAATGTGAGATTCAAAGTTTGAACTAGGTGTCAGAAACGGGCCAAAGAGTCTAAAAGCGGAGAGGGAGCGCATTTATAGCGCAGAAAAACAGGCAAAGAGTCTAAAAGCGGAGAGGGTGCGCATTTCTAGCGCAGAAAATCGGGCCAAAGAGTCTAAAAGCGGAGAGGGTGCGCATTTCTAGCACAGAAAAACAGGCAAAGAGTCTAAAAGTGGAGAGGGTGCGCATTTCTAGCACAGAAAAACAGGCAAAGAGTCTAAAAGTGGAGAGGGTGCGCATTTCTAGCACAGAAAAACAGGCAAAGAGTCTAAAAGCGGAGAGGATGTGCATTTCTAGCGCAGAAAAACAGGCAAAGAGTCTAAAAGTGGAGAGGGTGCGCATTTCTAGCGCAGAAAAAGAGTCTAAAAGTTGCCGTAGTTAAGGAGTTTAATATTAAGAGACATCATGAAATTAAACATCAATTTGAAAAATCTTAGTTTACACAACACTATCAAAGACAAAGATAGAAGTAAAATGGTGTGTAAATGAAATAATCAGGAAAATGTATTATTTAAAGTGGTATATTTCATTATTTGTTTTATTACAGAGTCTGTGGCCCGTGACTTCAAATATATTTCTCCTTCTGGCCCCCAACAAAAAAAGTTTGGACACCCCTGTATTAGAGAGACGAGAGACTCGTAGCTTAATAAACAGAAATGGATGAGTTTGTTAGCAGCTCATATGTGGAGCATCTTTTGCTGGAGTGGAGAGTAAACAGTTAAAGTTGAAGCTGAAGTTGCTTTTGCTGTTTTTTTGCAGCTATAGCTGCACAGCTGCACCAGGAGATGCAGTGTGGGTACGAGAGAAAAGCATGTAGCGATAATGCTAATGCGTAAAAGCAAAAAGATGCATGAATTCTGATTTGACCGGTCACTTTTATGTTACATATCCATGAATCGCATACGTATCCGATTTAAGATCTGAATAGTTAACATCCACCTAACATTAGGTAGAGTCGTTAACATCTAGTGAACGTCAACTAAATTTGTTCACAGGCCCAGGTGCTGGAAGATGATGAGCTTAGGTGTGTAACCTACTCTACGTGACATCAGCTGGTGTAGTTAGCATCTAGTGACCATAATGTAATGTAGTGAACATCTAGCTAACATGAGCTAAAGTAGATAACATCTAGCTAACATCATCTAGAGCAGTGAAATCCTAGCGAACAGCAGTTAAGTTAGTCATGCAAGATCAGCTTTGTTAGGTGTGTAAATCAAAGCTAGAATAGTTAAAACACTAGTTAACTTCTAGCTAATCTCATCTAGAGCAGTTAAAACCTAGTAAACATCCGCTAAATAAGTTGAGCTCAGCTTAGTTAGATTGGTAAAACTATAGCTACAGTAGTTTGCATCTTATTATCATCATATAGAGTAGATACCATCTAGCAAACATCAGCTAGATTATTTAACATCTAGATAAAACCAGATAAAAGTAGTTAATATCTAGCTAACACCATCTAGAGCAGTTAAAAGCTAGTAAACCTCAGCTAAATCAGTTAACCAAGCTCAGCTTAGTTAGATTTGTAAACTATTTGTAAACTCCATATAAACTTGGATGTAGTTTACATCTAACTAACATCAGATTAAGTAGATGACATCTAGCAAACATCAGCTAGATTAGTTAACATCTAGATAATAACAGATAAAGTAGTTAACACTTAGTGAACATCATCTAGAGTAGTTTGTGTAGTTAGCCTTTAATAACCATAAAATAAAGTCTGGCAAACATAACCTAAATTAGTTAACATCTAGCTAACACCATAAAGATTAGTTTATATCTTGATAAAGTAGTTTACATCTAGCAAACATCAGATAGATTAGTTAATATTTAGATAACACCAAATAAAGTAGTTAACACCTAGTGAACATCCGCTAGAGAAGTTATAGTATTTAGCCTCCAGTAATCATAAATAGTGAACATTTAGTTAACACCAGATAGAGCTGAACACATCTAGCAAACATCAGCTTGATTAGTGCACATCTCGATAACACCAGATAAAGTAGTTTACATCTAGCAAACACCAGCTAGAGTAGTTAACATCTAATTAACATTAGCTGGAATAGTTACCAGAATAGTTCAGCTGGAGTCGTTAACATCTATTAAACGTCAGCTTCTTTTTTTTTTTTTTAGCTGCTTTTGCGTGATTGTTTACTCAGTGTGTTCTGTTGTCTGTTCATGTAAGCACTAATTTCAGCGGGTGAAATTCCAGAGAGTACGTGGTCGGTGCTCGGAGGGGTGCGCTGTCCTACAAAAGACAGGGAAGCATCAGTGATGGATGTTCAGTGGAATCACGCAGAGGAGCTGTTTTTCTTACGGACATAGCGGCATAGCTCGCTAATCTCTCCGCCCAACTGTGTGTGTGTGTGTGTGTGTGTGTGCATGTGTGTGTATGTGTGTGTGTGTGTGTGCTCTGTTTGCCTTGGCAGTTGCGGGAGCATCCATCAAAGCACCTGCCAGCGTGGTGTGTGAAAAGGCCAGCCGCTCAAAAGTAGGGCCACGTGTCTCGGCCACCCCCTAAAAGGGTGACAATGCCTCTGTCCTCACCCTTCCTCACCCACCGGACTTAGAGCCTTGCCCTGCAGCCGGAGAGAGAGAGAGAGAGAGAGAGGGAGAGAGAGAGAGAGACGAAAAGGAAGAACAGGTGTGTGTTTTTAATAGCGCCATGTGGAGCGGGCATTTTTCAACATGCCCCCCGAAACGAACAAACAGGACGAGGAACGGTCATAAACACAGTACATGAAAAGCCAAAAGTCATGGGACAGCAGTATATAGCTTACTAATGTATCACAAAAAATTTGAATATCATTGAAAAGTTACTTTATTTCAGTAATTCAGTTCAAAATTTGAAACTCATATATTAATATAGATGTATCACACACAGAATGATCAATTTTAAGCTTTTATTTATTTCATTGTAGATGATTATGGCTTACAGCCAATGAAAACCACAAAAAATCAGCATCTCAGAAAATTAGTGTGCAAAGTCCTGCTGGAAAATGAAATCCGCATCTCCGTAAAAGTTGTCAGCAGAGGGAAGTTACAGCATAAAGTGCTGTAAGATTTTCCAGGATGACATGTCTCTCCAAACTTATCATCACTGATTCATGCTTCCCTCTGCTGACAACTTTTTTGGAGATGCGGATTTCATTTTCCAGCAGGACTTGGCACACTGCCCACACTGCCAAAAAAAGTACCAATTAGTCTTATATAATTTTCCAATTTTCTACAACACGCCTAAAATAGATCACTCTGTGTTTAATAAATCTATATAATACATCAGAGAGTTTCACATATTGAACTGAGTTACTGAAATAAAGCAACGTTTCAATCATATTCAAATTTTTTGAGGTGCACTAGTATATTGATCATGAGGCGTTGGGCAAAAGTGCCCAAACAAAACAGATTTCATATTTATTCTTTTAAATCTCATGTTTAGCTGATTTTCTGTTGTTTTTAGAGATGGAGGACATGGCAGAAATAATCATTGACTAATCGACTAATCGAAAAAATGATCATCAGATTAGCCGACTACCTAAATAATCATTAGTTGCAGGCCTACAGTGCAGGGTGTACGATAGGACCCTATGAGTTTATGATTATCTAATAGAATCCACTGCACTCTCATGTGCTCTGACTGGAAAATAGTGCCTTTAGCAATAATAGTACACTGGATAGTAAGATAGTTGCAATTTTAAGCCTTTGTGGGACCTTTTCCTGGGGGTCCCACAGGGGGTTCTCACTTAGAGCCCCCAGACTTTCCCTTGAATCCCCTTGTGCTGCTTCTACATATTTAGTTTCTTCCATACAGGTTCAAACAGATCATCTTATGTCCAGGGAAAACACAGAATCGCTGCAGTATGATGTCACTCCACAAACCCAAGCTTGGTACCCAGGTGGTTTTGGCAAACAGACCGTCCCTGCAAAGGGCACTGAGTCGATGCAGGCCGGGGTCCATTCAGCAGCGTAGGAAGTTCAGGACGGGGCAGTCGGGAGTGTGAGAACCCCCGATAAAGATCGCTCCTGCCGGCGCTGACCGGTAAAAAATGCGGCCAGGGTGGAAAGGTCCAGCGGATCCATTGTCCCCCCGCTGAATAAAAGTCCGTGGACACGGGGGGATTCAGCGCTCTGTCCTTTCACTGACCATGGCATCTTCCGACACCTGCACCACTGCGCTTTTGTCCAGGGCCTGTGTAAGTTAGCTGGCAGCAGTCCTACATCTAGGCCAGTGTGTAAGAAAGTAACTAGCCTTGCGTGCCAGAGTCCAGGTAATGGACTGATAAAATCTCCACGACCCTGTCTCTTTAGTTCCCCCCCGTCCATTAGCATTCACTGCCTCCCACTCTTTTTTTCCTCCTGTCTCATTTGTCCATCTCATTTTTTTTCCCCGCCGCTGCTTTGCTGGTGTTTCTTACATTTACCTTGACTTTTTATTTCAGTGCAAAAAGTATGAACCCAATATATTTCATGTTAGATATGCTTTGTCTGGTCAACTTCATTTCAATTATAATAAATGAAACCATCCATTCCTGCATTTTAGGCCTGCAACAACTTAAAAAACAGGTGATGTCAAAGAAGAGGTGAAAAGATGGACAAATGATTTCCAGATTGTCATCAAATATATGTAGAAATTATTAAAATGATTAAAAGCCATGTTCAAGATTTGATAGAAAGGAAGATATCTGCATATTTCTACCTCTACGATAGATAGATAGATAGATAGATAGATAGATAGATAGATAGATAGATAGATAGATAGATAGATAGATCAACGTTCCTCTGTCTGAATTCGGAAGCATCTGGGATAGACCATCATACATATTCCAGATTCCTTTTTTAGACACAGAAAGAAAAAAGGACTATCCAGACTGTTATCAGCCACATGTGGAAAAATCAGGGTCTCTGTTGCGATGAAGCATTAATGTAGAAAATATACTACGATCATTGAGAGGGCAACATTTGCTGCCTTTTTTATGCAGGGATGTTCATGCATTTTTCAACAAGACAATGCAACAAAAAAATGCTGCATGCATTACAAAGACGTGGCTACAAAAGAAAACGGTATTGGTATTGGACTAACTTGCCCGCTGTATTGACCTCTTCTAAAAAAAGAATGTATGGAGAATTTTCTACAAAAAAAAAGCAACAATGCTGATGAGCCCATATCGCTGCACATCTTGTACACTGTCTGGACAACAAAAAAAATTGCCACCTGGAAGTAAATGATGTGGGGTTGGTTGATGCTGCAGTTGGTCTGCAGGTTTAGGTTCAGCAACAGTATGTGCTGAAAAGAATGAGGTCAGCTGACCTCAATACCTGAATATAAACCAGGTTATTCCATCAATGGATTAGATTTTTTCTTCCCTGATGATTCCCACGCCCATATTTCCAAGATAACAATGTCAGGATTCATGGAGCTGGAATTGTGAAAGATTTCAGGGTTCAGGGAGCATGAGATCATCATTTTTTTTTCACACATGGATTGAGAGAGAGTTCACCACAGAGTCCAGATCTTAACCTAATTGAGAATCTTTGGGATGTGCTGGATGGAGAAGTGAGGCTTTGTGCAGCTGTCAGACTCTACCATCATCAATGCTGCTGCAAGATCTTGGTGAAAAATGAATAAATTAATGCAACACTGGATTGAAATAAATCTTGTGACATTGCAGAAGCTTATCGAAACAAATCAAAGCTAAAGGCGGCTCAATGAGATATTAATTGTGAATTTTTTTTTTTGGCCATGCAGTGTATATGCAGGAAGACAGGGACAAAACAATACAATAAATACTTAATTTCTGGGCTGTATTACAGGCTCGATTAGGCAAGTTGAGCTGATTTAACGCCACAACTTCAACCCTGTAACTGAATCGTAGCCAAAACCTTGGAGAAAAGCCTCTACCTGCACTCTAGATCTGGATACAGATCCACTCTCTTCTTCACCTGTCTGTCTGAACCCATCAGTGTCCAGATGCTCTATCTGACCACCTGCTTGTATCAGATGCTTTGTGCTCAGACCTCCAGCTTCAACGACTCAGATCTCCTTCCTCCTCTACCGTAACGGGCCACCGAGGGGCACTTTTAGGTAGAGGGGGGAACAGAACGGGGGTAGAGTCCTCCCTCCCAGGGGGGTAATCAGGTCTCAGGGACGCCCCAACAGCAGACACCACCTCCTGATCCTTTCAGCATGTGAGAAGATTGCTGTCGCTTTGCTCCGATTGAAAGGGTCCCTTTCTGAACCCCCCCCCTGAAACCCCCCTGCACCCGGCCCATCTGAAAATACAATCTGCCCCAGCCGAGGTAACCGGATACAGCCTCGGATACACCTCCGATACACAGCAAGCACTCTTTCTGCACTCCACTACCTCTACTGTCTGTCTTTCTCTCGGCCTCTCTGTCCGCCACCCCCACCATCCACCCTCCCATCCACTACCCACCCCGCCCTGTCTCTCTCTCTCTCTCTGTCGCTCTCTCTCTTTTTCTGTCACCGTGTCACTCGCTCTCCCTTTGCACAAGTCCACAGAGTGCTGATCGTTTGCAGTGCAGGTGTCTGATTTTCATTAAAATTGCAAATTGAAGTGGATGCCTCATCAGATAAGAAGCACAACTGGGACTCTCTCTCTCTCTTTCTCTCTCTCTTTCTCTTGTATTATCCCTCCTCTTCTATGCTCTCTTCTCTTTCTCTCTTTCAGTCTTCCTACCCTCTCATCTCTCATATAACAATATTTTCTCAGCACACAAACATTAAATCTGAACATTAAACAGCTCTGGAAAAAATGAAGAGATCACTTCAGTTTCTGAATCAGTTTCTCTGATTTTTTTATTCATATTTATAGGTTTATGTTTAAGTAAAATCAACATTTCTCCCAAATTCCAAATAAAAATCTCGTCATTTAGAGCATTTATTTGCAGAAAATGAGAAATGGCTGAAATAAAAAAAAAAGATGCAGAAATTTCAGACCTCAAATAATGCAAAGAGAACAAGTTCATATTCATAAAGTTTTAAGTTGAGTTCAGAAATCAATATTTGGTGGAATAAACCTGGTTTTTAATCACAGTTTTCAGGCATCTTGGCATCATGTTCTCCTCCACCAGTCTTACACACTGCTTTTGGATAACTTTGTGCTACTCACTCCTGGTGCAAAAATTCCAGCAGTTCAGTTTGGTTTGATGGATTATGATCATCCATCTTCCGAGCCGGTGCAGACTGATCTCCGACCAGTCGCAGATGCGCAGCAAATATTCAATATGTTTAATATCTGACTCAGTCTGCGACTGGGAGTCAGGAGCAGCGGATGCATACTGCCAATGGGATCACAGAAAGAAAGAACCACGAGTGCAAAACACATCAGAGCTGTTTATGGAGAGTCTGAGCACTTTTCATACCCCCTCTCAACTCAATGTTCTTTAATATCTGACTTTAATTTCATTCTAATTTAACATCTGTCTGATGGCAGTGCATAATTTTAATTCTGTTTTTGTCGTTTTTGTGTGGCATTAGAATCAAATATCAGACTGTGTCTGTGCTGGGAGATCCAGGATGCAGTCTGGGAAATACAGATCGGGTGGACTGCAAAAATGGATAAACATCAGGCCTTCTTTCTGTGGCGTTCTGCTTGTGTACTCTGTTCAGTTGACTGTATTTGAAGGAAAGGGTCAGAAAAATGAGAGAGTAAATGAGGCATTTTACAGTTTGTTGAGAGAATGGAGACAAATAGAGGACAGAGACGAACTGGGGGGGGGGGGCAGGGTGGGTTGTGGGGGTCTTGCAGACGCTTCCAGCTGGAATCCTGCAAACAGCAACAACAGTTTTCAACCCCCCCGTGAAATCTCACACCAGATTTCTTACACAAATTTTATAAATTAACAGAGAGGATTTGCTGAGCATGGAAAGTCTCTGGGTTTGGGAATCGACCAGTTCTGTAGAGCAGAGCAAATCCAAGCAGCTGCCACACATCTCTCTCTCTCTCTCTCTCTTCTGTCTTTCTCTCTCGCTCTTCTGTCTCTCTCACACACATCTCTCTCTCTCTTCTGTCTTTCTCTCTCGCTCTTCTGTCTCTCTCACACACATCTCTCTCTCTTCTGTCTCTCTCACACATCTCTCTCTCTCTCTCTCTCTCTCTTTCTCTCTCGCTCTTCTGTCTCTCTCACACACATCTCTCTCTCTCTCTCTCTTTCTCTCTCGCTCTTCTGTCTCTCTCACACACATCTCTCTCTCTCTCTTCTGTCTTTCTTTTTCACTCACTCTCTCACACTATCTCTCTTTTTTCTTTTTTCTCTCACTTACTTGCTCTCTCACACTATCTTACTCGCTGTTCTGTTTCTCTCATGCTCTCTTTATTTCTCCACTTCTCCTTTTTTCACTCTCTCTCTGTCTCTCTCTTGTGTCACTCTCACACTATCTTTCACTGTCACTGTCTCTCTCTCCTCTGTCTTTCTCTCTCTCTCTCTTCTGTCTCTCACTCACTCTGTCACACAATCTCTCTTTCTCTTTTCAATCTTTCTGTCCTGTTTCTCTCATGCTCTCTATCTCTCTTCTGTCTTTCTTACTCTCTCTTTTTTTCTCTCTCTTCTCTTCTTCACTCCCTCTCTTTCTGTCTCTTCTGGCACTCTCTCACACATGCTCTCTATCTCTCACTCTGTTTCTCTCTCTCTCTTCTGTCTTCTTTTCTGTCTCTCTCTCTGCTTTCTCACAATCTTTCTCTCACTTTGTCTCTCTCCCTTTCTGTCTCTCTCTCTTCTGGCACTCTCTCACAATCTATCTCTCTCTCACACACACACACTCTCACTGTGTCTCTCTCTCTTCTGTCTTTCTGCCTTTTCTGTCTCTTTCTTTGCTCTCTCACTCTCTCTTCTGTCTCACTGTATTTCTCACACACACACTCTCTGCTCTCTTGCACACTATCTCTCACTCTGTCTCTCTCTCTTTTCTCTGTCTTTCTGCCTTTCTGTCTCTTTCTTTGCTCTCTCACTCTCCCCTTCTGTCTCACTGTATTTCTCACTCTTCTCTGTCTTTCTGCCTTTTCTCTCTCTCTCTCTCTCTCTCTGCTCTCTCACACAATTCCCCCCCCCTCTCTCTCTCTCTCTGCTCTCTCACACACATTATCTCTCTCTCTCTCTCTCTCTACAGTATAACACTTCTTTGATTTCCAACCCTAAATGACAATAGAAGAGAATGTAATATAATGATTTGTAAATGTCATAGACCCATATTTTATTCACAATAGAACATAAATATAAATATAACACATATCAGATGTTGAAAGTGTGTTTTTCACAACTGAGCACTAGTTTGAGTAACTTACAGGCCTCTTCTAAAAAACTATCTACCATTAAGAACCCCTGCTCTACAGCAGTAGAGTAGTAGTCCAGTGTTCTGAAGGCGGAAGCGTCCGGTGTGCTTATTTACGGAGCTCAGTGTTAGTGAAATCCTTTGACCTGGTATTTCCTGATTGGGAATGTAGCATTATATTTATATATAGAGCGAGTCAGTGCAGCTAACAGTAGCACCCCACAGAGTGAAGCACTGGAATGTGTTGGTCCTGCTGTGTGACCTGCATGCAAAAGGCTTGTATCAACATATAGTGGATCTGTAGGGCTACTGGCATGCACCTGGCTCTGCGTGTAAGTGTGTGTGTGTGTGTGTGTGTGTGTGTGTGTGAGGGCAGGGCAGGCCGGAACAAAGCAGCAGCTATGTCAATACCACCAAAACGAGAAAAACAAACAACTGTCGCTCCATTTGCTGTTTTTTTTTCCCTTACTTTTACAGGTTTCCATGCAAAAAGCGTTTTTTTATACATTCTTGTGCAAAAAGAGTTTGATTGGGAAAGAAACTGTGTGTAATACATTGGTTCTCTAGACCTTTAGAAGGTTCTTTAAACTCACACATCTCTATTTTCTCAAGCAACCATTGAAACACCTGCATCTGAAAGGTTATAGCTGGTCATTGGCACAAAAAAAAAACAGTATATAATGAGTTTTTAGCAAAGACATGCTGGTCAACCAGCTCCAAACCATCATAGAGCATAGAGCATGCATTGAGTTTTGAACACTGGCATTGTGTCCAACAAGCACCAGACCAGTATGAACCAGCATTTGTTGGGTTTTAAACTTTGGTATGGTGGCCAACCAGTACCACACCAACAGAAAGCAGGCAATGTTGGGGTTTGGTTTTGGGTTTAAACCTTAGTATGCTGTTTATCCAGTACCAGACCATTGCCAGACTAGTAAAAAACAGCATTTGTTGGGTTTTAAACTTTGATATGGTGGCCAACCAGTAACACACCAGCAGAAACCAGGCAATGTTGGGGTTTAAATTTTGGTCTGCTGGTTAACCAATATCAGACCATCACCAGACCAGTATAAACCAGCATTTGTTGGGTTTTAAACTTTGATATGATGGCCAACCAGTACCACACCAGCAAAAAACTTTTGGGGTTTGGTTTTGGGTTTGAACATTGGTAGGCAGGTTAACCAATACCAGACCATCACCAGACCAGTATAAACCAGAATTTGTTGGGTTTAAACATTGGCATGGTGGCCAACCAGTACCACACCAGCAGAAACCAGTCAATTTTGGGGTTTGGTTTTGGGTTTGAATGTTGGTAGGCTGTTTACCCAATACCAGACCATCACCAGACCAGTATAAACCAGCATTTGTTGGGTTTTAAACTTTGATATGGTGGCCAACCAGTACCAAACCAGAAGAAACCAGGCAATGTTGGGGTTTGCACATTGGTATGCTGGTTAACCAATACCAGACCATCACCACACCAGTATAAACCAGCATTTTTTGGGTTTTAAACTTTGGTGTGGTGGCCAACCAGTACCACACCAGCAGAAACCAGTCAATTTTGGGGTTTGGTTTTGGGTTTGAATGTTGGTAGGCTGTTTACCCAATACCAGACCATCACCAGACCAGTATAAACCAGCATTTGTTGGGTTTTAAACTTTGATATGGTGGCCAACCAGTACCATACTTTTCCCATCTTTACGATAGCAAAGATACAGCGTTGATGGCTCACCTATACTTGTGGAGCTCCAAAAAATTAGAATATCATTGAAAAGTTATTTAATTTCAGTAGATCAGTACAAAATGTGAAACTTATATATATATATATAGATGTATTACACACAGAGTAATCTATTCAAAGTGTTTTATCATTTTATAGTTAATGATTATGGTTTACAGCCAATGAAATCCCAAAAATCTGAAAATTCTCAGAGAATTAGAATATTATATCTATACATAAGACCAACTGGTACCTTTGGCAGTATGGGCAGTGTGCCAAGTCCTGCTGGAAAATGAAATCCGCATCTCCATAAAAGTTGTCAGCAGAGGGAAGCATGAAGTGCTGTAAGATTTTCCGGGAAAACACTGCACTTACTTTTTTGGACACAGTGGACCAACACCAGCAGATGACAGACATGACTCTCCAAACCATCACTGACCATCAGTAAATTTTACATTTCATTTGGGAATTAAGGAACCAGAGTCTGGAGGAAGAGTTTCCACAATCAGTGATAGTTTGGAAAGTCATGTTCACTGTGTTATATCAAGTCAAAAAATAGAAAACTGGAAATTCTCCAACAAGTCTTTGAACTGATGCTACGCTTTCTCCTTAAACTCTGATTTACGTACCTCAGACTGGGCCGTGTTAGCGCCGTTTCCGCTCGATTCTGCCAGGTTAAAGGCGCTCATTGTGTGCAGCTGGACCGAGCCGTGTCCAGCACATGAGCACAACACCAAGCGGCTGCAGGCCGTTCTCACGGCAACGGCGCCTTTCCAGAACACCTGTCAGTTTCCAGGCAACATGTGTTCCATCTACAATCCATCACACTCCGCCGTACACACTCGACTATTGATGCGGAGGGATGGTTTGAAGGGTTTTGAAGATCTTTGGCATAGGCTGGTGGAAATGTGATCTGATACACCAGGCTTGTCCACCATGACACGCAGTTACAGCACTGTAAAATGTGTAGCCTGGTATTAAACAATACATCAACAAAATAACAATAACCTATCTGTGTTCCTTAAAACAGTTTATTTATTTGTTTGTTTATTATTAACTTTTATATAAGATACACTCTTAAAAGGAGAGCCATCTTCCCTAGATTCTATCTGGTATGCCATGGCAACCACCCAAGAACAACTCAGCAACAAAATAGCACCCATCTTGCAACCACCTATAATTCCATACCACAGCAACCACTTTGTATACCATGACAACTTTCTAGACATACCCAGAAGCAGCATAACGCCCACTTATCAAAACCTTAGCCACCACATTGAACACCTTAGTAAACACTTAAAGTGCCATATAAACCACCCTATTAACAATCAATGATCATCTTTGCACTCCCTATGCAACACTCAAGCTACCCCCTGAGACACCATAGCAACCACTTGGAACATCATAGGTACCACCTACAGTAAAATACATCAGCAGTCACTTCAGCAACAACTGGTATACCACAGCACCCACCCAAGAAAAAAAAAACTTATCCACACCAAAGCAACCACCTGAAATACCCTAGCAACCACCTCAGACACCAGAGCAACTGCATAGGAATCTTAGGTACATCATAGGTACCGCCTACAGTAAAATACATCAGCAATCACTTCAACAACAACTAATATACCGTAGCACCCATTGAAGAAAACACCTTCACCCACACCACAGCAAACACCTGCGACACCAGAGCAACCACCTGGAACATCTTAGGTACCACCTATAGTAAAATACATAAGCAAGCACTTCAACAACAACTAATATACTTTAGCACCCATCTAAGAAAACACATTATCCACACCAGAGCAACAACCTGAAATACCCTAGCAACCACATGAGACACCATATCAACTGCATAGGGACTTCTTAGATACCACCTACAGTAAAAATTCATCAGCAACCTTTTCAGCAACAACTGGTAAATCATAGCAACCACTCAAAAAAAAAAACACCATAACCACACCACAGTAACCACCTAAAATACTCAAACAATCACCCGAGACACCACAGCAATCACCTGGAACATCATAGGTACCACCTACAGTAAAATACATCAGAAACCACTTCAGCATTAACTAGTATACCAAAGCACCATAGAAGAAAACATTTGAAATACTCTAGCAATCACCTGAGACACCAGGGCAACCACTTGTAAGCAACTACTTCAGCAACAACTGGTATACCATAGCACTCATAGAAGAAAACACTCTATCCACTCCACAGAAAACATTTTAAATACCCTAGCAATCACTTGAGATGCCAGAGCAACCACCTGGAACATCACAGATACCACCTACTGTAAAATACATCAGAAACCACTTCAACAACAACTGGTATATTATAGCACCTACCTGAGACAACATAGGAATCACCTGGAACATCTTAGGTACCACCTACAGCTAAATATATAAGCAAACACTTTAACAATAACTAGTATTATTTAGCACCCATCGAAGGTCAACACCATAGCAAACACCTGAAATACCCTAGCAACCACCTCAAACACCAGAGCAACTGCATAGGAATATCTTAGGTACCATCTACAGTAAAATACATTAGAAACCCCTTCAGCAACAACTAGTATACCAAAGCACCCAACAAAGAAGACACCTTGTCCACCCCACAACAAGCACCTGAAATACCATAACAACCACCTGAAATACCACAACAACCACCTAAGACACCATAGCTACTACATAGGAACATCTTAGGTACCACCTACAGTCAAATATATAACAACCACTTCAGCAACAACTAGTATATTTTAGCACCCATCAAAGAAAACACCTTATCCACTCCACAACAACCACCTGAAATACCCTAGCAACCACTTAGGACACCAGAGTAACCACCTGGAACATCTTAGGTAACGCCTACAGCAAAATATATAAGCAAACACTTACTAGTATTCTAGTATTCTTTAGCACCCATCGAAAGATCAACACCATAGCAAACACCTGAAATACCCTAGCAACCACCTCAAACACCTATAGTAAAAAACATTAGAAACCCCTTCAGCAACAACTACTATACCAAAGCACTCAACAAAGAAAACACCTTATCTACACCACAGCAACCACCTAAGATACCATAGCAATCACCTGAGACACCATAGCAACCAGCAAGTATATTACTGAAGAAACAATCACCTGGAATTCCAGAGAAGCCATTACTTTATTTTTTTTGTTTTTGCATTAGATATGTATTAGAAATGTAACGTTTAAACTAACTAAAAAAAATAACTGAAGGTTTAATTTGAGAAGTTTGCGCTGTAGTTCAGTGATGTTCTGTGGGTTAGTTGGATGAACTTGGTGGGCAGTGTGCTGTGGGAAAGTGTCAAGGGGGAAAGCGGCGGAGGGTCCGGGGGGCCGTTAGGTGTTTGTGTGAAGACGGCCAGAGGACGAAGAAAGAAAGGCCTCTTTGGGTCTTTGCTGTGGTTCCAGCACAACACAGCTTTTTCCCCCTGAAGCCGCACAGCTGCGCTCCTCCGTGCACAAGTGGACAATTGAGCGCTGCAGTTGCCCCGGCAATCGCACTTCTCTCTCGCCTTTAGAAAGCAGCGTTTCAAAACGCACTCAAACGCCTCGCCACCCAAAGCCCAACCGCCACTTTCTGTCTTTATTCCTCAGAGAAAGAAAACCAAGCCTTCTGAAGCGGGAGCCAACGACAAAGTCGGCATTGTGATCAGAGGCAGTACGTGTTCTGACTTAACAGACTTTGATGGAGCTAGGAACTTTCTTGATCATTTATAAATGATGGTAAACTTTTACTTTATACCAATAGTACTGTATGATGGAGCTTTAAAACACTGGAGTTTTACTAAAGAACCTTTCAATAGAGTTGTTTCAATTGAGCTTTCAAGGAAATGTATTAATGTATTAATGTATCAATACATTCTTTGTGGCACCTCCTAGTTGGCTACCAATAATGTTGTTAGATGTTAACTGCTTGAACATTTAGTAGTTAGTGAGGTTTGCATCTAAAGCCATGCCTCTTTAATACTGGTGCATCTCCAAAAGTTTTTGAGTATCATTTAAAAAAAGATACTTTTTTTCAGTAATTCAGTTCAAAATGTGAAGCTCATATTTTATATAAATGTATTACACACAGAGTTTATTATTTCTTTCATTGTTGATGATTATGGCTTACAGACAATAAAACCCCAAAAATCAGTGTCTCCAAAAATTTGAATATTATATAAGACCAATTGGTACTTTTGGCTACAGTGTGGGCAGTGTGCCAAGTCCTGCTGGAAAATGAAATCTGCATCTCCACAAAAGTTGTCAGCAGTGGGAAGCATTAAGTGCTTGGTTGTAAAGATTTAGAACTTACTTTGCTGAGTATAAAAAGGTTTTCACACCTGTAGTTGATTTTTATAATCCATATCAGTTGATGAATTTGTTTATTTGGAGCGCTTTCTCCCTCTGTTTGGTTTGGTTTCACACAGGCATAAACCTAAATGCACCAAAATACGCACCAATAATCCGATTGGTCAGAGCTGTCTGGCATGGGAGCAAAAAAATAAATATAGTGAAAAGCTTCTGTGTTCCTGCGCATATATCTATGCAGTGTGAAGCTGCCTTAACACAGCAATTATGCTGTGCTTTTAAACAGCGTTTTTAATGGGATGTGCAGTGCACAGTAGTGCAGCTACGAGCAGTGAACGCTGCATATACCATACTCATACTTAGTGTGTAAACAGCATGGAGCAGCAGAGACAGCGTTTGTTAAGTGTATCATCTAATATATATATGATTTTATATAATATACATAAGATTAAACTGCACCTTATCAGCAGTTTAGCTGAGTTAAAAAGGAGTATATTTGACAACTGTGTCGGATCCAGACCAGATCACGTTCTCACTACAAATGAAAAAATCATTGGGTGTGGCAGATTACAGTAAAAGTTGTGGTCAAACTTGGTGGCACAATTAATAATGATTTATATTATATAATTAATTATTTTGCAATATATTTACTTGACTACTTGACTCTTTATCCCATTGAACTAAAACACTTTTGCTCATTTGCTCATAGTACTGTTTGGATCCCTGCTGGTCTGTTTGGTTAACTGGCATGAAGACGGGGTATGTCTCTCTCTCACACACACACACACACACACACACACACACTCACTCACACACACACACACTGGTTCCATGTGTTTAACGGCAAGCTGCGGTCTGGGAAACAGCACTGGTGAAGAATTCACACACACTACACAATGAGCCAATTATACATCAACACAGGATGCAAAGCAGGAGAGAGAGAGAGAGAGAGAGAGAGAGAGAGAGAGAGATAATGGAGACTTGTCCATCTCTAAAGGCAGAGAGATGCTCACACGAGTGCTCAATGTGTTCATTCTCCACACTGAATGGAACTAAATGGAGGATCCCACTACAGCCACAAGACTGCTCTCAGTGACCACATGTTACCGCTAATTCTATAAACTGGGTAAATATTGTCTATTAAATAAGGAGCAATAACTTGGTTAGGAGCTCCACCCGGTTCCCATACATTTACACACATGCTCTCCTGCACGCACTGTCACGCAACACGTCCTTATTGTAACAGATTCTTATATCCACAGTGTGACATGGCTGTGACACATCCATACAACTACATATTACCTATAACTCCATAAACTGGGTAAATAGTGTCCATTTAACAAAGGAGCAATAACTTTTAGGAGTTAGAAGCTCCACCCGGTTCCCATACATTTACTAGCGCATCTCAAAAAATTAGAATATCATTAAAAAGTTCTTTTTTTTTCAGTTATTCAGTTCAATTCACAACAATTCAGTGTGCCAATTCCTGCTGGAAAATGAAATCCGCATCTTCATAAATGTTTTAGCAGAGGGAAGCATGAAGTGCTGTAAGATTTTGTGGGAAAACACGACACTGACACAGTGGATCAACACCAGCAGATAACAGACATGTCTCTCCAAACCATCACTGATTGTAGAAACTTCACACCTTCAGACCTCAATTAGTTTGGACTGTGCATCTCTCCACTCTTCCTCCAGACTCTGCTCCCTTGATTTACAAAAAACTGCAAAATTTACTGATGATCAGTGATGGTTTGGAGAGTCATGTCTGTCATCTGCTGGTGTTGGTCCACTGTGTTATATTACGTCCTTTTATGGAGATGCAGATTTAATTTTCCAGCATGAGTTTCACATTTTGAATTTGAACTGAAATTAAGTAACTTTTAATGATATTTAACTGTTTTTATATTTTCTATACCAGTATAGTTCTGTAGCTGTGAACATTTGAATATGAAAATGTGCCCTCAGATAGAATGTATACCAACAGTGTTTAAGTGTAACGGAGCATGGAGCTATACATGTGTATACGTGTGTGCGTGTCAGTGACATTAGAGCATCAGCAGCTGGTGAACTCCTCTCACACACCAGGTGCGACCTGTAGCCCTCGGAGCTGTGTCAGCACATAACACAGCAACACGACACCCAGTAACACACACACACACGTCTGTACACACATGCAATAGTCTTGCTCTCTGTATTTCCCATAGCAAAAAAAAAAAAAAGAATAAAAATGATATATATAAAAGCTTAATTGCAAAAATAAAGAGAAAAATTAAAACTTTTGATCGTTAGTGTGTATATATATATAATTTTTCTTTTTATTTTTGCAATTAAGCTTTTCAGGTCCAGTCAATAACCGGAAATGTTACCAGTCTACAAAAGGGCATGTAAGAAAAAAAATTAACAAAAAATGAAAAGAAAAAAAATTATGAAAAAAAGACCACTTAAAAACTACGAGCTTCTTTGATTTTACCAAATTAAAAACCTCTGGAATATAATCAAAAGAAAGATGGATGATGACAAGCCATCAAACCAAACTGAACTGCTTGAATCTTTGCACCAGGAGCGAGTAGCATAAAGTTATCCAAAAGCAGTGTGTAAGACTGATGGAGGAGAACATGATGCCAAGATGCATAAAAGAACTGTATTAAAAACCAGGGTTATTGCACCAAATATTAATTTCTGAACTCTTAAAACTATATGAATATGAACTTGTGTTTTCTTTGCATTATTTGAGATCTTTTTTGTTATTTCAGCCATTTCTCATTTCCTGCATATAAATGCTTTAAATGACAATATTTTTATTTGAAATTTGGAAAAAATATAGTCCTTAGTTTATAGAATAAAACACCAACATATACATATAAATAACAAAATTAGAGATACTGATTCAGAAGCTGAAGTGGTCTCTTAATTTTTTCCAGATCTGTATATACTGTATATTGTATATTATAAAAGTATATAGTGGGAGATCGCTAGTTCAAATCCCAGTTATGGAGCTTGCCATCAGCTGCCAGAGCCCCGACAGAGCACAATTGGCCTTGCTGTTGAGGATGTCTGGTCATTTTGGACGGGAATAAAATCACAGAGGACCCCCATAAAAGAGAAAATTACCTCAGGACCCCCTGAGAAACTAATCCCATCCGGATAGGGCTTTAGAAACTGGAGAAAAACTGCTGCAGGAAGAGTCAGGTCTGGTTGACCCCCTGGTTTTGTACCCCTCTAGCTATCCCATGCTTTAGGCATGGAGCCAATAGGTTTATCTTTCTTTATGTGCTCCAGAGGGTCCTATTCTATTGGCAAGTCCTCTTTTTTCCAGGGACTATACAAGTGGTATGTATGTGTGCATTTGCACTTCTGTTTCAGCAACAAGTACAGCTTAAAGTAAAACAGTAAATATAACCAAAATTCAATAGTACTGTATAAACAGTTCTGTTCATATGGATGCTTATTGATTGGTCAATAATCATTCAGCATGTGGCCTATAGTGGGCATGTGTAATGAAAGTTTGCCCCCTTGTGGTCGTGAGAAGCATCACCTCACTGCTATTTAAACAACATATACAGCTCTGTAAAAAAAAAGACCACTTCAGTTTCTTAATCAGTTTATTTGATATTGCTATTTATATGTTTATGTTTGAGTAAAATTAACATTGTTGTTTTATTCTATAAACTACAGACATGCCACAATAAATTCCAAATAAAAATATTGTCATTTAAAGCATTTATTTGCAGAAAATGAGAAATGGCTGAAAAAACAAAAAAGATGCAGAGCTTTCAGACCTCAAATAATGCAAAGAAAACAAATTCATATTTATAAAAATTTAAGAATTCAGAAATCAGTATTTGGTGGAATAATAGTTTTCATGCATCTTGGCATCATATTCTCCTCCACCAGTCTTACACACTGCTTTTGGATAACTTTATGCCACTCCTAGTGCAAAAAATTAAGCAGTTCAGTTTGGTTTGATGGCTTGTGATCATCCATCTTTCTTTTGATTATATTCCAGAGGTTTTTAATTTGGTAAAATCAAAGAAGCTCGTAGTTTTTAAGTGGTCTTTTTTTCATAATTTGTTTTTCTTTTCAGTTTTTTGTTAATTTTTTTTTCTTACATGCCCTTTTGTAGACTGGTAACATTTCCGGTTATTGACTGGACCTGAAAAGCTTAATTGCAAAAATAAAGAGAAAAATGTAAACTTTTGGGAAATACAGAGAGCAAGACTATTGCATGTGTGTATGTGTGTGTGTGTATATGTTGGTGTTTTATTCTATAAGCTAAGGACTACATTTTTTCCAAATTTCAAATAAAAATATTGTCATTTAAAGCATTTATATGAAGGAAATGAGAAATGGCTGAAATAACGAAAAAGATCTCAAATAACGCAAAGAAAACACACGTTCATATTCATAAAGTTTTAAGAGTTCAGAAATCAATATTTGGTGGAATAACCCTGGTTTTTAATCACAGTTTTCATGCATCATGGCATAATGTTCTCCTCCACCAGTCTTACACACTGCTTTTGGATACCTTTATGCCTTTACTCCTGGTGCAGAAATTCAAGCAGTTCAGTTTGGTTTGATGGCTTGTGATCATCCATCTTCCTCTTGATTATATTCCAGAGTTTTGTTTAATTTGGTAAAATGAAAGAAACTCATAATTTTTAAGTGCTCTCTTATTTTTTTCCAGGGTTAACAGAACATGACTAAACATTCTGTGCTTCAGGGTGGAAAATACACTTTTCCTTATGCTGTCCTTACTGTGATACGTCCATACCACAACACACCCTTATACTGAAATGTCATTGGTGTAACACTTCCTTTCTGCACCATGACCGTACTACAACACATCCTTATTGTGACATATGCATACTGTTATATATCCTTACTGCGACACATCTATTCTACATGTCATTGGTGTAACATTTCCTTACTGCACCATGTTCTTACCACAACACATCCTAACTGTCACGCCCTTACTGTAACATTTCATTACTACAACATGTTCTTAATGCAACTTCTCCAACAGTTGCTCCAACAAGAGAATGACAAACTATTTTTTTCAATACTTTTTATAAAAGTAAAGTACTAGTATTGAATATGCAGATGCCCCAATACTTTTGCCCATAATATCGTGTATGCCATAACAGTCAGTCCAGGATGATGGACAGATCTATACTCAGTATATCTGACTTTAATTCACAGCTCTCTGTCTCTCTCTCTTAGGCAGGTTTGGGTTTAATACGGCCTTTATAAAACGACTGGTTTTGCCCCATTAAATTTTACAATCATTTCTGAATCAGGCTCTGCTGAGCTGCTGAGGCATTAAAGTGGAGGCTGGTGATCCAGGATGACTGGAACCCCCACCACAGAACTGTACAGTCATACAGACCCCCTCAGACAGTAAATAATCCCTCACAGAAAATAATTCAGTTTGTGAAATAGATTCAGAGCTTCAACACTGAATGGTGAGGCTGTGGTTGAGTAACCAGCAGGTGGCATCAGTGAGCTACTTTTGATTTCCATTATATTTTCCACTGGAAGGTTGTTGAACTGTACTGCACTGCGCATACATTTATTTTATTTATTTATTTATTTATTTTGGAGAAAAGCGGACTGTTCATGCTCGAAAACCTTCAAACCTGACTGAACTACTGTGACTGAGATGTTTTGTAAAGAAGAATGGTCCAAAATACATTCATCCAGAAGCCAGACTCTTACTAAAAGCTATGCAGAGGTCACTAATAGATAAACTACTGAGAAGGATTTAATTCTGACAGAGTTCATTTAAAGCGGCTGAATTTTTCTCGTCTTTACGGTACACGTGCCTTGCAATGCAGTAAACTCACAGACCAATCACGTGTGCTGTAAGATCACCACAAACGCTCTCCTCAGCCAATCAGATCTGTGCAAATATGGGCGCGCGGAGAAGCACACACAGGTGAATTAGGCAGTGAGACGTTGCAGTCAGAGAATTATGCGAGAAAAGATCATTTAGATGGTGCGCCACAAAAAAAGGAATTAAAATACTAAATTTTTATAAAACATAATAACGGTAATATTATTAAAAATAAAATAAAACTGCCGTTTATAAAACAAAGCTCATTTTCTGATATGCCAGGTTCAGTAAACATTTCTCCATGTATTGTATGATTTGTTTGATTTTAAATTTATGTAATTATTATGACAGGCAGGCCTAAATATGAATAATATAAATCAAATCAAATCGAATAAATATAGCATTTCGATTCAAATATAACAATAGACTCGATAAGTTAAATTATTGAGGGTGTTTCCTTTCTTTTGTATGATAAGTCAATAATAGACAGGCCTATTTAAAACAATAAATATAGTTGAAATATACTTAATAGTATTTGTAACTGACAGAACTATGCTTTTTCTTTAGTATTCAGGATAAAGCACTGAATCACAACACAAGTTAATAATGATGACGGTCCGGACCTTGTCCTGACGGAATTTTCTCTAACTGGACCGAACTTAATTCTAATTAAATACCCCTGCTATAGGTAGTAAGCCTATGCTTTATGGAATTCATGCTGGTTATGTTGGTGTGAGTGTGTGTGCGCGCGCGTGTATTACAACATATAAGATATCATTCTATTGAATAACATGATGTGAAGGTGATGTCATCTCACTCTCCACACATTCTACAAATGAGATCACTTTTGTAAAATTGCCAGGTGTTGGGAGTGAGGTGTGTGTGTATGTGTGTGTGTGTGTTATTAACAGCTGTTTGGGCCTATTTTCATCTCCTGGCTGTTCTGGCAGGGGAGGCTCTCATCCATATGGTCTGGAGGATTAGGACATCATCAAGCCTTATTACCAGGCAATAAGAGTTTATTTACTGTAGGACAGGCTGGTCTGCGCCGGACCCTCTGGACGGATGGTTAATGTCTAGTGTCAGTTAATCACAGGGGGAACACGTTTAATTGGGGGGAATATGTGTAGGAATGGTAACTGCACACATTTACAGACCTAAACGGTCAACAGCGGGCGCATTTCTGAAGCTACACCAGCAGCGCATACAGCCTGGACATTCAGTAAGTGCCCCCATAAGCTCAAATTAGATTTAAAACCTCTTAAAGATGGTAAAGAAAAATAAATCAAAAAGCTAATACCTGTTTCCTGCAGAAATCTGATATATATATATATATATATATATATATATATATATATATATATATATATATATATATATATATATATATATATATATACCTTCTGATCTCTAAGCTAATGCTAAACAAAAAGCAGACATGCGCAGACTCGCTGTGTGACGTCTTTCAGAACGCTCCTTTTCCCCGTCCGGAGTTTTCAAAAATCTCCATGCTGGAAGGCGTTTTTGAAAAGCTCCGTTTTCAGTGACCGAAAACGCCGTTTTCGTGTGGACGGAAGGCCAAAACGGAGACAAAACCCTAAAATAAATCAAAACAGTAATCTCTGTTTCCTGCAGGATTCTGATAAATATAATGATTTTTTTTGTTTTCTTTGACATATCTTAAAAGTTGGCCAGGGCAAGTGTTCAATTTTTTTAACACAAAGAAATGGCGATACATATCTTGGAATTGTCTTTTTTTTTTTTTTTTTTTTACAGTGACTTCCACTGAAAGTTCTCCTGTAAAAGCTGCTCTTTCATTAAAGAGGTTTATTCCCTCTTTTTCAATTTCAACGATTTTTAGACCAAAAGAAATTATAATTGCAATGTTTTTACAGTGACTTTTATTGAATGAAAAGAACATTTTTGTTATTTTTGCATAGCTGCTCGTTTAATTAATTAATTTTTAAAAAACGAGCAACCCAGCTCTGTAAATGAAATTTCTCGTATCAAACCCTTGTATCTTATATTTTGCAAGTTTTGATTTTTTTCAGATCAATAAAAAATATACTAAATAACTTAACAATGTTTTTTGGGGCTTTAATTAGAAGTGAAGAAAATTATTTCTGCTCCTGTAAAAGCTGTGGTTAATGTAAAGCTCTGTGCAGCATAGCTGAATTGTGGACTGAGGCGTTTTAAAGGAGCATAGTTAATACAAGACTCTGGTGATGAAGTATTTTATTAACAAGCTGTAGAACAAAGAGATTAAAATCGCATTTATTATTTAGAGTACTTGAATTTTGTTGTTTTATGCGCTACCTGTAAAATCTGTGCAAAAAGTTTGCGCTGTGAGTAAAATCACAGGCCATGCATAAAAGCACCGCTTGAATAAAGCAAGTGCTTTGCATTAAAAACGGCTCCTTGCATAAAAGCGTTGTGCATAAAAGCGCCCTGCATAAAAGCGCGCCCTGCATAAAAGCAGGAACCGCATAAAAACGCAAACTGTGGGTAAAAGCGCATGCCGTGCGTAAAAGCGCTAACCGTGCGTAAAAGCGCTAACCGTGCGTAAAAACGCGCGCCGTGCGTAAAAGCGCAAACCGTGCGTAAAAGTTTAAACCGTGCGTAAAAGCGCATGCCGTGCGTAAAAGCGCAAACCGTGCGTAAAAACGCGCGCCGTGCGTAAAAGCGCAAACCGTGCGTAAAAACGCGCGCCGTGCGTAAAAGCGCAAACCGTGCGTAAAAGTTTAAACCGTGCGTAAAAGCGCATGCCGTCCGTAAAAGCGCAAACCGTGCGTAAAAACGCAAACCGTGCGTAAAAGCACGAACCGTGCATTAAAACGTCGCTATGAATAAAAGCGCATGTCATGCGTAAATGTGCGCACCGGGCGTAAAAGCGAGCATAGAAGCAAGTGCCCTGTTACAGCATATGCCGGAGAGAGAACTCAGATTAAAACCACAACAGCAACATTCTAAACTGATGCGTTTTATGGAAACTGTACAAGACTATGGAGGTAAAGCATTTATTAACAAGCTACAGAACAAAGAGATTAAAGGCGAATTTATTATTGAGTGTATTTTAGTGTTGTCCTTGTTTTATGCACCAAGTGTAAGAGCGCGAGTGGCAGGATGGCTATTTTGTTGTGCAGCCTGGAAGCATTTATAGGCTAAATAAACATTAATTCATGTTTATTTGTTGATTATTTGGCACAGTTTCATTTGCCTCTAATTTAACTGATGTGCTTAGCGAGTCTTTTTTTCCTTATCTGCCTGCTGTAGGCAGCGTAATTCTTAACTGCCTAATTGTAAATTTGCCGGTTTTGATGAGTGCTTTCAGTTTATTGGCTGGGTAGTCCTACCTGGGGCTATATTTAGGCCAGGTGGCTTTACCTGAGGCACACCCGCCGTTGTCCCCACCTCCTTCCTTGGCATGGTTGGCTCCAGGAATTCCCTCAAGTGTGAGGTAGGCTGAAGTTTTTCCTTTCTTTGAGTTCATCTGATGAGTTCTGGTGCTGTGAGTGTCTCCTGCTCCATTTTAGGTACTGAGGTTTGTGAAGCGAGATTGCTCCGTTGGTTCATGCCACGTTTAAAGGTTCCCGTGGTAGGTTATAACTCCTCATATAAACGCGGTCCATTCTGAAGGCAGCTGCCCAACTGGGCAGCATTTTCAGGCAGCAATTCTGAAGGCAGCTTGAGGTGTATCCTTTTGAGCGAAGGCAATCCCATGATGCATTTCACCAGCTCAGGGTTTCAGCGCTCGGATTTAAAAAAACTGTCGTACGGAGAAGGGGCTGGGGCAGAGTTTCTGTAAAAATGTTAATTTTACACTCACTGCTGCGTGTGTTTATCAAAGTAGTTTATTTTAGATTTTGGCTTCCAGTGTTTTCGCCTGTACCTTTATTTAAGGTAAGACCTGACCGGGTGAAGCTACCTTTATCTTATTGTGCTAACTTACCGGGTAAGCTAACACATATCTAGCCGAGTTACAGTGTACCAATCGCGGCTGCCGCTCTGAGGAAACTCCGCTAGGAAACTAAGATAACCCGGCCGTCCAGTATAAAACTTTTAGCTGTTTAAGTCACTGTTATGTATAACTAAGTGATTTAATGTGTAAATAGTTATTAATAACTGTTAGACCGAGTAACTGGAGAATAACCTGTAATTGAGTGATTTTAATGTGTAAATGGTGGAATTATTATCGTGTTCTGTCTATTGGCGCTGTTACTTATTCAGATTATTTTTTCCACAGGGATGAACGCGATTACCGGACCGGGGAAGAGGCTCTTAAAATGAGGGAGCTAAACTCCGAGCAGACCGGCTGGAGGCAGCGTTAGCTCATTTTATGAAGTGTTTATTTTAATTAGTTAAAAAAAATAAAAGTTCTCAACATTAATAATTTTGCTTGTGTCGGTGTGTGGGTGTGTTGGTGTGTGGTGTGTGTGCGCGCTCTTCTCACTATGCTTATTATAGTATCACATCTCAACTAGTGGGTATGGGTACATTTCACATTCATTTGCAAATAAACAAGTTTATGAAACATGCTATGTCTCTGTTTTTTTGCAGCTAAAACGTAAAAATGGATTAGCTGACTGTGTATGAAATGTACTATTGTGTGAAACGTAGCTGAGTTTGATAATTTAGCTTTGGTTGCTTGTACAAAATATTGATATGGTTACATTACTCATGCACTTCTAAAAAGCATCTAATCAGAAATAAAAATATTTACATAAATAAAACCGAGCATACTCTGAGTATGAGGGGGGAAAAGTGAGGGAAAGTGTATATGTAAATTAGTAAATTATGAATATTTGTTTGTTTTATTTTTTTAACTCTGCTGTGAATCTGCCTGGTTAAAGACTTAAGTTTCATTTGTGACCGTGTTGATATGGAAAATAACAATTAACCATATGAGTCCTTAGAGACTCAGATTTCTGGGCTGGGGTTAATGTAAAGCTCAATTCTATGCAGTGTCTTTAGCTGAATTCTGGACAGAAGCTTTTTAAATATATATATATATATATATATTTTCTAATAAATGGACAAAATGTAAAGCTCTAAAATAACTTAAATCTTTTTTACAGAGACTTGCATCGCCCTTCTGACATTTCTATGACCAATTTGATAAATTTACAAACTATGATTCTTCTCAATTGATTCGTATGAACCCATTCATTTTAAACGCACGCGGTTGCGCCCTCTAGTGTCTACTGATAATCCACTATACAGATTATCTGGTTTAACAGCAAAGAAGGTAATGTATATGCAGGAGGAGCGCGGGGCTCGACGCACCAATCACGTTGCTGCTTCTGCCTGGGTTGAAGCACCGGGTAGTTTCCATGTTAAAGACCTGCTACCATCTCCTTTTGTTACCTGAGCTCATCTGTATTAAAACAATTCCGAAGGGGAGATACATTAACATAATTCTGTAAATTTCTTGATTAACATTTTTTGTAATAAACGCAATTAATAGAAAACCTATAGAAATGCTGCGAAAAAAAAAGCATTTTTCTGCAATATATTATAAATAAGCATGCTGATTTCAAACAGACAAATTGACTGACTGCTAGTTCTGTAAAAAATGCTCCTTTTTCAAGAGACAGGAAACACTTCTAAAACTGATGTTCAGAAAACACACTGTTCTTAAACCTGTTCGTAAATCACCAAAATGTTTAGTTTTTGAATCCTATAGGTTTTGGGCATCTCAAAGTGCCCTTTGGGAAGCTTCAAGTGTCACTTTTGTCATCACTATGTGTTCTTTTAGGCATCTCCAAGTGTCCTTTTGGCATCACCATGTGTCATTTTGGGTAATCTCCAAGTGTCACTTTGTGAATCTCCAACTGTCTTTTGGGTCATCTCCGAATGTCCTTTTGGGCATCTCCAAGTGCGCTTTTGGGCATCTCCGAGTGTCCATTTGGGCATCTTTGAGTGTCACTTTGGGCATCTCGAATTGTCACTTTGGGCATTTCCAAGTGTCCTTACGGGCATCTCCAAGTGTCCATTTGGGCATCTCCAAGTGTCCTTTTGGACATCTCCAAGTGTCACTTTGGGCATCACCAAGTATCACTTTGGGCATCTCCAAGTGTCACTTTGGGCATCACCAAGTGTCCATTTGGGCATCTCCAAGTGTCCTTTTGGACATCTCCAAGTGTCACTTTGGGCATCACCAAGTATCACTTTGGGCATCTCCAAGTGTCACTTTGGGCATCACCAAGTGTCCCTTTGGGCATCTCCAAGTTTCCTTTTGGGCATCTCCTAGTGTCCTTTTTGGCATCACCAAGTGTCCTTTTGGGAATCTCCAAGTGTCACTTTGGGCACCTCCAAGTGTCCTTTTGGGCATCTCCAAGTGTCCTTTTTGGCATCACCAAGTGTCCTTTTGGGCATCTCCAAGTGTCCTTTTGGATATATCCAAGTGTCACTTTGGGCATCACCAAGTTTCCTTTTGGGCATCTCCAAGTGTCATATTGGACATCTCCAAGTGTCCTTTTGTGCATCTCCAAGTATCACTTTGGGCATCACCAAGTGTCCCTTTGGGCATCTCCAAGTTTCCTTTTGGGCATCTCCTAGTGTCCTTTTTGGCATCACCAAGTGTCCTTTTGGGAATCTCCAAGTGTCACTTTGGGCACCTCCAAGTGTCCTTTTGGGCATCTCCAAGTGTCCTTTTTGGCATCACCAAGTGTCCTTTTGGGCATCTCCAAGTGTCCTTTTGGATATATCCAAGTGTCACTTTGGGCATCACCAAGTTTCCTTTTGGGCATCTCCAAGTGTCATATTGGACATCTCCAAGTGTCCTTTTGTGCATCTCCAAGTGTCACTTTGGGTATCATCAAGTGTCCTTTTAGATATCTCCCAGTGTCCATTTGGATATCTCCAAGTGTCCTTTTGGGCATCACCAAGTGTCCTTTTGGATATCTCCAAGTGTCCTTTTGGGCATCACCAAGTGTCCTTTTGGATATCTCCAAGTGTCCTCTAAGGCATCTCCAAGTGTCACTTTGGGCATCTCCAAGTGTCACTTTGGGCATCTCCAAGTGTCACTTTGGGCATCACCAAGTATCACTTTGGGCATCTCCAAGTGTCCTCTAAGGCATCTCCAAGTGTCACTTTGGGCATCTCCAAGTGTCACTTTGGGCATCACCAAGTATCACTTTGGGCATCTCCAAGTGTCACTTTGGGCATCACCAAGTGTCCCTTTGGGCATCTCCAAGTTTCCTTTTGGGCATCTCCAAGTGTCCTTTTTGGCATCACCAAGTGTCCTTTTGGGAATCTCCAAGTGTCACTTTGGGCACCTCCAAGTGTCCTCTAAGGCATCTCCAAGTGTCACTTTGGGCATCTCCAAGTGTCACTTTGGGCATCACCAAGTATCACTTTGGGCATCTCCAAGTGTCACTTTGGGCATCACCAAGTGTCCCTTTGGGCATCTCCAAGTTTCCTTTTGGGCATCTCCAAGTGTCCTTTTTGGCATCACCAAGTGTCCTTTTGGGAATCTCCAAGTGTCACTTTGGGCACCTCCAAGTGTCCTTTTGGGCATCTCCAAGTGTCCTTTTGGGCATCACCAAGTGTCCTTTTGGGAATCTCCAAGTGTCACTTTGGGCACCTCCAAGTGTCCTTTTGGGCATCACCAAGTGTCCTTTTGGACATCACCAAGTGTCCTTTTGGGCATCTCCAAGTGTCCTTTTGGATATATCCAAGTGTCACTTTGGGCATCACCAAGTTTCCTTTTGGGCATCTCCAAGTGTCACTTTGGGCATCTCCAAGTGTCACTTTGGGCACCTCCAAGTGTCCTTTTGGACATCACCAAGTGTCCTTTTGGACATCACCAAGTGTCCTTTTGGGCATCTCCAAGTGTCCTTTTGGATATATCCAAGTGTCACTTTGGGCATCACCAAGTTTCCTTTTGGGCATCTCCAAGTGTCACTTTGGGCATCTCCAAGTGTCCTTTTGAATATATCCTAGTGTCCTTTTGGGCATCACCAAGTGTCACTTTGGGCATCTCCAAGTGTCCTTTTGGGCATCACCAAGTGTCCTTTTGGGAATCTCCAAGTGTCCTTTTCGGCACCACCAAGTGTCCTTTTGGGCATCTCCAAGTGTCTTTTTGGGCATATTTAAGTGTCCTTTTGGGCATCTCCAAGTGTCCTTTTGGGCATCACCAAGTGTCTTTTTGGGCTTCTCCAAGTATCATTTTGGGCACCTCCAAGTGATCTTTTGGGCATCTTCAAGTGTTCTTTTGGATATCTCCAAGTGTCCTCTTAGGCATCAGCAAGTGTCACTTTGAGCATCTCCAAGTGTCCTTTTGGGCATCACCAAGTGTCACTGTGGGCATCTCAAAGTGTCACTTTAGGCATCTCCAAGTGTCACTTTTGGCATCTCCAACTGTCCTTTTGGGCATCACCAAGTGTATTTTTGGGCTTCTCCAAGTGCCATTTTGGACATCAGCATGTGTCCTTTTTTGCATCCCCAGTTGTTACTTTGGGCATCTCCAAGTGTCCTTTTGGGCATCTCCAAGTGTCCTTTTGGGCATCACCAAGTGTCTTTTTGGGCTTCTCCAAGTGTCATTTTGGGCATCTCCAAGTCTCTAGGATATAGTGTGCCTTGTTGTGCACAATGTAGCATGCATCATTGTTTAGTATGGACCATGTATTATTTGATTGCATGCAGTGTGCATTATTGTATGGTATCTATCAGGAATTATTATGTACTGTGTAGTATGCATTATTGCACACAATTATTGCATACTAATGCATTGTTGTGTACTTTTGGGTATGCATGATTGTATTGTATGTAGCATGCATCATTGTATGTCATATTATATGCATTATTCTATAGCAAGCATTGTGCATTATTTTATGCTATTTAGCATGAAGTATTGTGTACTGTGTATATGCATTTTTGTATGTAGTGTATGTAGTATGTAGTGTGCATCATTGTGTGGTATTTATTGTGCATTGTATACATTTCACAGCATGCAGCAAGTTTGTAAAGTTCTGGCTTCAGTCGCCTCGGTTTCTCTAAAAGAGAATCACTTCTAACTGGAAACCCATTACACCAGTAATGACAGCAGTCATTACCGACTCAGTGAGCATCGCTAATAATAATTAGAATGAATTAATATAAACAAATGAAATTATTGACTGCGGCTTGGCCTTTAGAAGCGGCCGCTCCGAGGAGCGATGATGTCATTCACATATGGGCATGAGGTCATGTGTCCTGTTGGAATGAAGACAATGCTGATGTATTATCTCCATAAAAATAATCCCCGGCTTTATTACCCCGTCCGGCTCTCGTTCCGAGCTGCTCCTCTGGGGCCTCACCCATCTGTGCTCCAGAGCCGTGACATTTGCACGTTGCAAGTTGTTCTTTCAGCAAATGTCAGTTTGTCTGCGTGCGGAATGTGTTCCGGCGGTGAACGTGCACTTCTTCAGGACACTGTGACCCGAGCAAAGTCCACAACACACATTTTAATGGATATATTAGCTCATAAGGCCAGAACTCCCAGTATCTCCCAGTAATATCACACACAGTGCTGGTTAGGTTTGGACACGCCTACTCAATGGTACAATGGTAGCTGCACTATTCTGTACATTTCCGAATAAAACAGATTCAGTTCAAACTATCTACTTTAATTTCATGCTTAAAAATTTGAGTATTCTGCAAATTATCCATAAAATAAAAAACAACTTCCTATTACTGAATAGTTCTACCTTCTAGTTTCCAACAAAACAGCTCTGACTTATTAAGGCATGGACTCCACAGGTCCTCTGAAAGTGTTCTGTTGATTCTGGCACCAAGACTAATATTACCGAAAAATACCTGGGGCCATATTTTAGTGATCTATAGCGCATTGGTCAATTGCAGATTGCACAGCTGGATTTAGGGCATGTTGATGTGTCGGGTATCGTGAGGGTTCAAAAAATACACCTGGCTTGGCTCAAAACTTGCAAAAGGCATAAACTAATTCTCTTAATTAATCATGGGTGTGGTTAATTTTGGGCGTAACGTGAAAAAAGGCAATCAGTGTGTCACTTGTCATTCCCTTTAAGAACCAGGTGAGCTCTGACTTTGGCGCATTTTTATATTAACAGTATGATGCTTTGTGCTGTTGATTAACCTGGGTCACATGATTCATTGGAATATTAGAGATAATTGTTAACGATGAGATATATACTGGTTAGTGTCTATTGCATTTTCTCTTTCTTACTGTTTTGCACTCTTTTTCTTTATCAATCTCTCTTGCACTGTTTCTCCCTCTCCCTCTCTCTATTACTCCTGTGCTTTATCTGCATTACATTCTTTTTCTCTCCCTCTATTGCATTTTCACTCTCAGTCTCACTGTCTTGACTCTTATTCTTTCTCAATCTTTCACACTCATGCACTGTCTCACTTTCCCTATGTCTTCCTCTTTCTGTCTCAATCTCCTGCACTCTTTTTCTTTATCACTGTCTCTTGCACTCTCTCACTCACTTGCGCTGTTTCTTTCTCACTTTACCTCTCTCACTCCTGTGCTTTTTCTGTATCTCTTTCTCTCTTTCTGCCTCACTCTCTCTCACACTCTTTCTGCCAATGTTTCTCTCTTTCTGTGTCACTCTCTCTCACTCTTTCTCTCTTTCTTTCTGCCTCACTCTCTCTCAGTGTTTCTGCTTCACACTCTCTCACACTCTTTCTGCATGTGTTCCTCTTTCTTTCTTTCTTTCTTTCTTTCTTTCTGCCTCACTCTTTCTCACACTCTTTCTGCCAATCTCTCTCTTTCTCTCTTTCTTCCTCAGTCTCTTTCACTCTTTCTGCCCATCTCTCTCCATATTATTCACACTCATTACCTTCACACCATTTTCATGGGCTTTTCACATGCTTTCTATCTCTCTCTCTCTCTCTCTCTCTCTCTCTCTCTCTCTCTCTCTCTCTCGCACACACACACACTCACACACATTCTTTACTTTTCTTGTTCTTGCACTTTTTTCTCTTGCACTCTTTCTGTCTCTCTCAATTTTGCACACTCACATTATCTTTCTTTCACTCTCTCTCATGTGTACTCTTTCACTCTCTTTTAAATACACACAGATACAGAGACAGTAAACCTGTCCACAAGTCCAGCAGAACTAAAGGCTGCAGAGATTTGATTCCACCATTAAAGCTGAATCTGACTGTAATGGGGGGTGATGGGGGTGTGAAGTGTGAGGCTGGGCATTGGTGACAGGTGTTTTCTGGTGTGGCGGGAAGCATATAAAATGAGGTGGTCTCCTGAATAATTAACAACCCTCACCGCTTCTCACAGAGATCAATTGGAGACTTTCAGGTGCTTCACACCATTTGACCTACAGGGTCCCGCTCAGGACGTGCTGAGCTTTAGCTTCAGCTTTGGAACAGGCCCTGACAGGCTGGTCCTGAAGTCCTTTAGTCCAGGAGTTTGATAAGGTGATTGGTCTAGAAGTGATAAAGCCTGGGTGTGGTCATGAATATATAATGGAAACTTATATATAAATGGCTCAGTAAGGTACTGTATAGGTGCAGTTTAGCGACAATGCTAATAGCCAGCCTCAGCATGCTAAGGTACACAACCGTTGATTGGTAGCTTCTTTTAATAGTCATTGTCTACTAGCATCATCTATTTGCAAACTGAATGTGTCCCCCACTTTCTGACACTCGCAGCCAGTGGTTAGTCATTCCCCTTAGGTTATCTTAGGTATGATGAACTATCTGGTCTTGATGTTGTAGGCTGTAAGAGCAAGCTGAGCTGCTAACTCAGCAAGTCTACCTAAATTTCTATGAGTATTTCTAATCTATACATGATAGTAGTTAACTTTACAGGACATTTGACATCAATTAAAATCTAGGTATGAATTAAAGGGGTTCTTTAGGAATTGTAGTCATTGGAATTGGTCCCCACTTCCCTTTTTAAACTATCTCCCGGTGAGTGTGGTGAAGAGCCTCATTAAAAATAAAAATAAAACAAAATTTCAAACATGAAACCCTTCATAATCAACTCAAAAAAGATCACTTTTCTCTCTCTTTCTCTTAGCATGCAAAGCCCCTCAGCTCCTGGTCAGCCTCATCTTTTTGTAGCCATATGGCATCATCTATTTGCATAGTGGGTGTGTCCCCCACTTTCTGACACTCTACGTCAGTGGCTAGTCATTCCCCTTAGGTTAACTTAGGTATGATGAACTATCTGGTCTTGATGTTGTAGGCTGTAGGAGCAAGCTGAGCTGCTAACTCAGCAAACACTATTCTATTTAAATATTTCCAATCTAAACTTGATAGTAGTTCATTTCACAGAATATTTGACACCCAGTAAAATTCAGGTATGAATTAAAGGGGTTCTTTAGGAATTGTAGTCATTGGAATTGGTCCCCACTTCCCTTTTTAAACCGTCTCCTGGTGAGTGTGGTGAAGAGCCTCATTAAAAAGAAAAATAAAACAAAATTTCAAACATGAATCCCCTCATAATCAACTCAAAAAAGATCACTTTTCTCTCTCTTTCGCTCTGTTTCTCTCGTCACGCAGAGCCCCTCGGCTCCGGGCGCTCTCCGGCGTGGCAGTGGGAGATGAAACAGAAATTTCGCTATCAAACACCTACACAAAGAAAGAGATGACCTTTGATCACACGCACTTTTGATGTCTTGACACGGAATTTGCATCAGAGAGACGAGAGCGGCGGCCGGCGCTCCGAGAGGCTAATGATTCCGCCTGCCAGACAAACATCAGAGGTCAGGAGCGCTTTAGCCGAATAACGGAGCCACACGCAGGTGCTCAGTCCGACCGGGCCTCAGTGCAGCTCACCTCACATCATTAGGATCATTAGGAACAGTGGGGTCATAAGTGACTCCTTTTTCCGTAATTACCTGAGAGAAATGGAACGAAATGTATTTCAAGCTGAACTGGAATAAAAAAAAACATTTTTGTACTTGCTTAGTTCCAGCCTGATTAATTTTGTAATATAGTTTATATGGCAAAATATTCCTGTTTTGTACTCAAAAGGTTGTCATTCACCAGTGGGTGGGGACAAAAAATACGTCATAGAAACCAATAGTATTAAGTTTTACCACCCACTGAGAGATTTGCTGCTGCATTCCAAAGCTTATAGGCTAAAATTGAGTCAGGCTGACGTTCTTGTTCAGCACATCCTCAAAGAATGTTACAAAATTAAGGACACTTAATATACAGCAGAGATAAGGATAACATAAAAGCTCTTATATCTTTCCCACAATCAGCTCTGCCTGCAATCTGCAGCCTTTGTACTACATTTCCTAGGATGCCCCACACACTGACATCACACCCAATCCCGATCGGCAGGTCACCTGAGTACTAGCCACATGGTTTAGTCCTATATAAAGGGGTTACTTGCTCTTAGTCTTTGCTGAGTATTGATGGTTCATCCTTGTACAACACTTTGTTTCTCCACTTGCTGTGTTACTTTCTCGTTTTGACCTTGCTATGTATCACCAACCTTGATTTTTTATTGTATTTGGCACGTTCACACAGCTGGGAAAAAAAAAAAAAAAAAACAGATCTGAATCAGCCTGGTAATGTGAACGTAGCCTAAGGCCTTCAGCAACTTTAACAACTGCCAACACAGGCAGGTCAGGACTTTCATACATTCCATCCATTTATGCCCATGCATAAAGAAGTTTCCAACAATCCTAAAATATCATCATATGAACATACAGTTAGCTCTTCGAGTAACACAGTGTAAAAGTATGATATCTACCATCTGAAAGAGACACAACAAGTTTTATATTGGTTTTCATGGGAGGAGAGGAAGAAGGAAACCCTTGCTGTCAAAATAAAAGCCATCAGGACCTGGATAATGACCTGAGGACATTTAGAACAGTTTAATAGATAGACTTTTTTGTTTCCTGTAGTAATATCCTTTCCAAACCAACCCTGCAATAAGGATTCTGTGGGCTCCTTTCACACTTTGGAACTCTAATCTGTTCCATTTTTCACTGCTAGATGGCACTGTTGCTCTTCCGCTGAGATAAGAGCCAAAGATGATTCCAAGATATTCATATTGCGATCACAGTTTCCACCGATTACCCCCCCCCCCCTCCCATCTGTGTGTGTTCTGCCAGTGTGAGGTTATCACACCATACAGGTAAACTCCACGCTAAAATCTGCACCACCGAGAGACTCAACTGAAGGCAGTAACTGTGGTTTACTGATACACAGCTTTTGTAGCAGTTTAATGTATTTTTTTGTTTGTAGGACCACATGTGCAAGAACCAATAAGGAACCTTAACATTTAAAACAATAAAGCAAATTAAAAAAAAAAAAAAAATGAATGCAATTAAATTTTGCAATAATATTTTTGAGGTTCATTTGACTATTTTTAAAAATTTGGCAGAATTACATTGATCCAACCAATCAAAGCATTTTGATTATGGTGAAATTATTTTCACATATAATATATATATTTTTTAAACAACTGAAAACAATGTGAAGTAGGATTTACCTAGGATTTACCACAATTCTTGGTGGTAAAAGACACTTTGTAACACATTCCCTAAAGTATATATCAGTTGCTTTATCTAGTAGATTTTAGATACAGATTTTTTGCACTATAAGACGCAACTAAAATCCTTAAATTTTCCCAAAAATAGTCAGTGCGCCATATGTATGAATTATATCAGTCAGATTGTAAGGAGCAGTAAAGCAACTCCGCTGAAGTACAGCTTTATTCACAAGTTTGAGTGAAGTTTCTCCAGCACCAAGGCTGGAGCAGTATTAGCATTAGCTGCTAACTACAGTGCTAGCTCTTTCACCGTTCAGAGCCGAGTATATCGGACTGTAGTCTTGCCAGTAGTGTTTGCCATGTTAAAACAGGCTATATAGGACAAACCGCTAGCTGATATTACCCTAGCTTACCGGAGCACTCAGGTTTCCTCAGTGTAGCGCTGTCGGGAAGAGTTTACTTGTGCTAAGCACTGCTAACTGCTGCTAGCGCTGCTGCTAACTGTGGCTAGCGCTGCTGCTAACCGTGCTGTTGAAAATACTGAAAAATGTAAACTTACTTTTTATTGCTTAAAATAAGCTGTATAATCCTGTGCACCATATGTATGAAAATAGTTTTACATTAGTAGTCAGTGTTAAGAGCACTCTACATTTCTGTTGTTTTTGTTTTTCTGTGGGAGCCATAAAATTAAGTTGACTGATGATCACAAACAAATAGGTAGGATAGGAGTACAGATTGCAAAGTGAATTCCATAGAAATGCATAAATCATATATATTAGATATATTTTCAAGCAGAAATTTAGCAGAAATCCATGCATGCAGCACCTGAAGAACTATTTAAAGGTACTATGTGTATAAATAGTGTTTTTTATTTTAATAAACTATTTGTGTATTGTTTTTGCATGAGCAATGCTATGCCCCTATCACTAGCATTGTACGCAATGCATTCTGGAATGCTGGGGGCGAATGGAGATGAGCTATTTGGCAAAAGGTTGGACTTATTATCACTTATTATCAAGTCAATTTCATGCCAGACTTCTCCTTCTTCTTTAAAATATCCATTTGCATACTAATATTTAATTGAAAGTGTTAGTATGTTACTGACCTGTTTTGCTATATTGCTAGATTGTGATTATCACGCCATAGCTTTATATAAAATAAATATGGGACATTCCAGGATTTTGGTACATTTCAGGGGTGGTCACTTCTGAAAATTTGATCTTCAATTTGATCACTTTTAGTCATAATTAAATACAGGTAAGTATTTATTAAATACAGGTAATAGACTATCAAGCTCAGGTATCGAAGCAGCTTTTTTTAATTAGTTGGTAAGTTGGTATGCAATATATTTGGTAACTTACAGTAACAGGGTGGCGAGTAACAGGGTTGCAAATCTAGGCTAAGTTGTGGTTTACCGCAGGAACAGATGCTAACTGTAAAATGTATGTATACAAGATCAAGGACAAACATGGTTATATAAGTATATAAAGTAAATTTTGACTCTACTCATTATTAGTCTTACAGTATGAGTAACAGGGTTGCGTTCACTGAGTGACACACACAACTTGAACAAACATATTTGGAAAAAAAAACTTGAAAATTGTTAGAGCACTTACTCTTGGTCTTGCCATGTGGGCAGAAAATGTCCTTGTGATGTCACTTCCTTTGTGCCAGTAGACAAATATTTTTAACTCTTTCTCTGCCAGGTAAAATTCCTTATGGTAACAGGGTTGCGCGCATGTTGTGGGACACGACTTAATAGCATAAAAACTGTAACATGCAAAACAATGTAGACCAAAGAAGATGTTTTCATAAGTAAAGGAGATGCATATCAACAATATACAAGAGGAAGTAACTCAGGTCGGGTTCGGGCAAAGAATCTAAGCTCTAAAGAAGAAACAGCTCTATTTGGAGTGTCTAATAGACATGAGGACGGTAGGTGAACATAGTGTTTAAAAACTCCAGCAGCACTGCTGTATCTGATCCACCCACTCATACCAACCCTTGTGAAAAAAAAAAAGTATACTTAAATTATACTGAAATAGGTCTGTACTTAAGTTATTTTGTTATTTTGGAACCACTAATTTGTACTTAATTACTACTTTTAAATTGTAAATTAAAATGATGGACATTTGCACTAATTTTATATTCAGTATACTAGTCGTATGTTATTTTCGCCACTATTTAATACAATTTAAGTATATTTGTGTGAGCTTTGTCCAACTGAACTTAATATGAAAAACATATTAGTGTGTGATTAAAGTGTGATTAAAACAAAGATTTAACATCACTTTTATAAAATTCATAAAATTATTGTTTGCTTTGTAGCAAATTTGACTAAAGTACAGTTTTATTGCAGAAATATTAACTCCTATTGACTCATTTAGTAAAAGTATAGTTTTATCATTAAAAGCACAGTTTCGTACAATAATACTAAGCATATATTTTCACTAAGTTCATCACCAGTACAAAATTAGCACAGCCAAATAAAATATACTTTTTCAAAGTACACTGAAATACAGATTAAGCTGTAAGCTGTGAAAATGTAAGTATAAGTAGAAAAAGTATACTTTAATTATTCGTCATATAGTTCAAGTACACTATTATTAGGTGAACATAGTGTTTAAAAACTCCAGCAGCACTGCTGTATCTGATCCACCCACTCATACCAACCCTTGTGAAAAAAAAAATACTTAAATTATACTGAAATAGGTCTGTACTTAAGTTATTTTGTTATTTTGGAACCACTAATTTGTACTTAATTACACCTTTTAAAATTTAAATTAAAATGATGTACATTTGCACTAGATTTATACTCAGTGTACTAGTCGTATGTTATTTTCGCCACTATTTAATACAATTTAAGTATATTTTTGTGAGCTTTGTCCAACTGAACTTAAAAAATATATATTAAAAGTGTGATTAAAACAAAGATTTAACATCACTTTCACAAAATTCACAAAATTATTGTTTTGTAGCAGATTATCTGACTAAAGTACAGATTTATTGCAGAAATATTAACTCCTATATATATCATATATTTTCACTAAGTTCATCACCAGTACAAAATTAGCACAGCCAAATAAAGTATACTTTTTCAAAGTACACTGAAATACAGATTAAGCTGTAAACTGTGAAAATGTAAGTATGTAAGAAAATGTATTTAATTATTATGCATACAGTTCAAGTACACTATTATTATATTTAAATACACAACTTTTTCACAAGGGAATACAACACACACACCACTAACATACCACCGCCTTGAATGACCCACCTCCTGAATACATAATAGCTGCTCTGTGGTGTTTTTGTCTCTTGTGGGGACCTGAGCATCGAAGAACAGGGTGAAAGGAGGATAATGATTAAGTACACAGAGAAACAGATACAGAACTACAGTCTGTAATTATAGATATTAATTATAGAACTACACAGTGCAGACAAACCAAGTCTCCCTGAAGCTGCGGGAGTCTCCTGCATTTCAGTAGCGGCTCCCGGATGCCCGCGAGTCACATATAATCTCCCGGAATTCAGAACGAGTGCCCCAAACGCGCACACAGGCGACAGACTTTTTTCTCTAATCGCGTGTGGGAAGGAGAAAGAGAAAACAGAGAGGGTTCTGATTGGCCTGTTCTGTGCCAAGAGTCTGTGAGACAGCCAATCAGTTTTTAGTGTGGGCGGGCAGTGTTTCCCCCCCCCCCTCCCGGACGGGATTTGTTCAGTGAGTGAGAGAAAGCAGATCATGGCGGAGGCAGGGAAAGCAGAGGCAGGGCCTTCCACAAAAGAAAAAAATATAAAACTCATTTCACCTCTGAATACTCTAAATTTAATAAAAAAAAGTAAAATTAATTAAAATAAAAGTAAAGTTTTGTTATCCTTTGATGTGTGTGCAAGTTTTTTTTTTTGGTGGGGGGGGGGGTTACCTCCCTGAAATCAACTTTTGCAACTTGGGATGTCTGACAGTGCTTCTATATGATCAGTGGAGAAATGGATAATGGGTATAGAAAAAAAGGAGGTGGTCATAATGTTATGCTTGATTGGTGTATATTGTACTTAACACTTTTTGTAGAGTAGTCTCTCTCACTTTCTCTCTCTCTCACACACACACACACACTTTCTGTCAGTGCTCCCCAGGTCACACAAAGCCTGTGCGATTAGTATTCCTGCTGTAGCGCTGAAGCTTATACACATCTCCTCTCTTTCACCCAAACACATCCTCCACACACACACGCACACGCACACACACACACTGCTAGGCTTATTTAACAATGACATATGGCTTCAGGGATGAAAAGAGAAAGCACAAAGCCTTTATCTAACCGTACAATACCTATTCTCGCTAAAGCTATTCTGCTTTATTTTAGCATTCAGCTCTGATGTAATGTGTAAAAGTCAAAACATCTTTTCATTCGGGCGCAGACACACACACACACACACACACTCATGCAGACACACACACACACACACAGACTACAATGCAAAGCAGGGCCCTCCCGCTTACTGTTGTCATGTTGTCAAACTGAGTGACCTTTAGCTAAATGACTGCGTGTCTCTACACTTCACGCCACATTGAGTGGCTCTGCTTCAGCAAACACACACACCACAGGATACACACACTTGCTTACACTAGCTTGGAGCCTGCTACATATGTTTGTGTGTGTACAAAATGAAAATGGTTATAATTCCCAACCACAAGGTACCTAGGCCCATTGGTGCTTCATTTCTTTGAGGAGTCACAAGAAGCCAACCATTTTTATTTTATTTTATTTCATTTTTTAGTACAACAAAACTATAGCTGGGTTAGGTCAAGGTCAGATCACATTCTCACCATAAAAGAACTGCTCCAGAGTTAGTTTGAGACCAGATCCAGACCAGAACCACCTCTTTTTAAGGGTCTTAGTTCTAATAACCTGGTTGGTACTTGCTTTACCAACTCTTTTGATGCTACGAAACAATGATGTTCCTTCCTTTGAGGAGTTAAATTCAACCACTGCAAATTGGATATTGGACACGACTCAACACGCTTGGAGGAGAACACTAACTCAAGTTTGTAAACAGTTAAAAATGGTGCCTTTCCATTGCATATTACCTAAACTACTTGACTCTACTTATCTATACTTTCTTTTTGGTACAGAAAAAAACTATAGTTGGGTTAGGCCATGGTCAGATCACATTCTCACCACAAAGGAACTGCTCCAGGGGACCACTAGGAGACCAGGACCACCTCCTTTCAAGGGTCTAAGTTCCAAAGACCTTCCTTTGAGGAGTTGCCTAAATTTAAACAGTGCAAATGGACATTGGACACTGCTCAACATGCTTGTAGGAGAACACTAATTCAAGGATCAGTCATCAACATATAGTAGCCCTTTTCTAATGAATGGAACCAAATCTTACTACTAATCAACCTTACTTTGCATGGCTCGCTTCTTTCCTAATGGAAAAGTATAAATTGCCCAGAAAATTGGCCAGAAAAATGGTGAGTGAATGTGGCAGATGCAGTCCTCCAGGTGGACGGTTGTTTCCAGTTGAGAGTATGCTGTAAAAATGTAATTGTAAGTAAGTAAGTACCAATAGGGTTTTTCCTAAGAGTGAAGATTAGATAATTGGGATAAAATAAGAAATAAATTATAAAGACAGCACAAAATTCTCCCGACCCAGAGAATGGTTATAATGTAGCGAGAGAGAGAAAGAAAGAGAGAGTGAAAAATAGATAGAGAGAGTGCGACCGTGTGCTCTCGGAGGACCGTGGTGGGATATTACTGTGTGATTGATATTGCGGCCTCGTGTCCAGAGGGCAGGGTCCTCTCTCAGGTCAGATGAGAATGTTCCAGGCGAAGATCACAGCCCGGATATGGATGTGAGAGTGTGTGTGTGCGAGTGAGAGTGTGTGTGTGCGAGTGAGAGTGTGTGTGTGGGGGCCAGGGGGCAGCACCATTGTGACTTCAACAAGGACAACACTCCTCAACCCACTGCGCCCTTGGAAAATAAAGCATTAAATATTCACCTGCAGACAAACACACACACATGTTCTGCGCACACACACACACACACACACATAAATGTTCTGCGCACAAACACATACACACACACACACACACATTCCATTCAGACACTTACACTACATGGACAAAAGTATCTACTGTCCTGAGAGGGATTCTTCTAGATTTTGGGGATTTGCTAGATAGCTAGCTAGCTGAGTGTATGTCTATATATATCTATCTATCCATCCATCCACCTAGTCTGTTTGTCTGTTTATCTGTAAATCAGTTTGCCTGTATATCTATCTATCTATCTATCTATCTATCTATCTATCTATCTATCTATCTATCTATCTATCTATGTATGTCTATATATCTGTCTATCTATCTCTGCCTTCTTGTTTATCCATCCATCCATCCATCCATCCATCCATCCATCCATTCATTCATCTATCCATCCACCTATTTCTCTGTCTGTTTTGTCTATTTATCTGTTTATCAGTTTGTCTGTATACCTGTCTTTCAATCTATCTATATATCTGTCTGTGTGTATGTCTATATATCTGTCTATCTATCTACCTTCCTGTTTATCCATCCATCCATGTCTGTCTGTCTGTCTGTCTATCTATCTATCTATCTATCTATCTATCTATCTATCTATCTATCTATCTATCTATCTATCTATCTGTTTGTCTATTTATCTGTTTATCTATCTATCTATCTACCTATCTATCTATCTATCTATCTATCTATCTATCTATCTATCTATCTATCTATCTATCTATCTATCTATCCAACTTCCATATATCCACCCACCTATTTCTCTGTCTGTTTGTCTATTTATCTGTTTATCAGTTTGTTTGTATATCTATATATTTATCTATTTGTCTGTGTATGTCTATATATCTGCCTTCCTGTTCATCCATCCATTCATCCATCCATCCATCCATCCATCCATCCATCCATCCATCCATCCATCCATCCATCCATCCATCCATTTCTATGTCAGTTTATCTGTATACCTATCTGTCTATCTATTTATCTGCCTTCCAATCTATCTATCTATCTATCTATCTATCTATCTGTCTGTCTGTCTGTCTGTCTGTCTGTCTGTCTGTCTGTCTGTCTGTCTGTCTGTCTGTCTGTCTGTCTGCCTGCCTGCCTGTCTGTCTGTCTGTAATGTACAGTGTCATAAATGAATATCAGTTTCCTCACAGATAAATGTATTCTACGGCTGTCTGGAAATCATGCCATCTACTGCAGAAGAAGTTCCAGAGGAGCAGTTGTCTACAGAACAGAGTTAAAGAGGCTGAGGTATCTTGTGGTTACTGTAACAGTCAGGAGATAATGTTCAGACATACATGATCAGAAGATATCAGATCGAGCGGTGCAGCGTACAGAGTAAACTCTACACCAAGATCAAGTTCTTTAAGCCCTGTTTTCAGCTCCTGCTCCCTGCCTGTATCACAGCTTCACCATCCCGGACTACATTCACTCACTCCCATGATGGAGAACACTCTCCCCTTCAGGAGAGAGAGAGAGAAAGAGAGAGAGAGATAGAGAAAGAGAGTGGGGGTAAAGAAGATCTTCATCTCTACTGGGAGCAGAATTCTTGCGGTGGAATCGGATTTGCTGATGGATCTCCCCGTGTCAGAGCAGCAGTACTGATGATGGCAAAGCCCAAGCTTTCACGCACCACTGCTCTCGCGCTCTTTCTCTCTCTCTCTCTCTTTCATTCACACACACACGCACACACACACTGTTCCGCTCAACCATGCAACAGACCCACAGGCTATAAAGGATGAAAGAAAAAGAGAGAGAGAAATAGATAGAGAGCAAGGAAAGGAAAGTCACAGAGAAAGAGATAAAAGAAACAGAGATGAGAAGGGAATGGAGAGAAAAGTAGAAACAGGAAAAAAACGTGGGAGAGAAAGATGCAAAGAAAGAGGGGTAAATAATTAAAGAAAAAGAAAGAACACATGAGAGAATGAGAAAGATAAGCAGGGAGAAAAAAGATAAATAGAGCCAAAGGGAGGAATAAAGCCAGAAAAAGAGAATGATTGAGCAAGAAAGAGGCAGGAAAAGAAAGAGAAATATAGAAAAGAGAGAGAGAGAGATGGTGAGAAAGTGAGGAAAATAAAAAGGAAGAGAGAGAGGAAGCGAGATAAAGGATGAGAAAGACAGCAAGAAAGATGGAAATAGAAAATAGAGTGAAAAAGGACAGAGAAAATGTGAAAGAAATACAAAAAGAAAGTGAGAGAAAGATAAACAAAAGAAAAGTGGGATAGTAAGAGAAAGCAAGAGAAAGCAAGAGAGAGAGAGAGAGAGAGAAAGAATGGGTGTGCAGACAGAGGGAGAAAAAAAAGATTAAAAAGAATAAGGGAAAACGAGAAAGCGAAAGAAAGGAACAGAACGACAGAGAAAAAGAAACTATTAATGAGATGGAGGTGGACTGAGAAAAAGAAAGAGAAAGAGAGAAAAAAGGGAGATAAATGATGAGAGAGTTTAATAAAAAGACAACGAGAGAGAAAAAGAAAAGGTGAAAAAGAGGGGGAATAGTTAGAAAGGGAGAAATAATTAGAAAGAGAAAAATAGAAAGATATATAGAGTGAGATAGAAGATAGAGAGTATAGATAGAGAGAATAGAGATAGAATGTGTGGACAAGAGAATGTATGAGAAAGAGAGAAGGAGAGAGAGAATGTATTAAATAAGAGAATGTATTACAAAGAGAGAGAAGGAAGTAAAAAGAGAATGTATTAGAAAGAGAGAGAAGACAGAGAGAAAAGAGTGAAAGCGGAATGTATAAGGAAGAGAAGAAAACAAAGAAAGGAGTGAAAAAGAGTATTTATGAGAAAGAGAGATGGAGAGAGAGAATGTATTGAATAAGAGACTGTATTACAAAGAGAGAAAACGAGAGAGAAAGGTGTGAAAAATAGAATTTATAAGAAAGAGAGAAGGAGAGAGAGAAATGAGTGAATAAGAGAATGCATTAGAAAGAAAGAGAAAAAGAAAAAAGGAGTGAAAAAGAGAATGTATCAGAAAAAGAGAGAAGGAGAGAGAGAAAAGAGTGAAAAGGAGAATTTATAAGAAAGAAAGAGAAGGAGAGAGAGAAAGGAGTGAATAGAAGAATTTATGAGAAAAAGAGGTGTAAAAAACAATGTATTAGAAAGAGAGAATTTATGAGAAAGAGGAAGGAGTGAGATAAAGGAGTCAAAAGACATGTGATGAAAAGAAAAAGATAAAATAGAAAGAGAGGGAAGAGCAGGACTGAAGGACAAAGATAGAATGTGACAATACAAAAAAAAGAAAGAAAAAAGAGCATAGAAAGAAAAAGAGATGGTGGGAGAAAGTGAAAGTGGGGAAATGAGAGGATGAGAGGAGAGAGAAGGACAGAAAATGTAAGGGAGTGAAACAAAGAAAGGATGACAGAAGGAGAACAGGTGAAACTTGTAAGGAAAGAACAGGCGAGGGATAAAAGCAGAAAGAGGGGGATGGAGAGAGAGAAAGATGGAGGAAAAAAGAAAGAGTGAGAGAAGCAGGTCTGAAGACTCATCGAGAGGCTAAATAGAGCAGATTTAGTAAAAACTGAATCCATCAGCCGGACATGCGGAACAAATGAGCTGCCCTCTCAGCAGGAGAGCCGGCCCCTTTATTTGTTCGCATTTTTAAGCTGAAGGGCGAAAGCGGAGCGGTCATCGCACCTAATGAAGTGTCCCCGAAGTTAGAAAAGAACAAAAAACACTTTCAGACCTTCTTAAAGCTCAGCGCGGCCTGCTGGGCTGAAGCTGACCCTGTAGCCGCTCATTCACCACGGGTAGAAACTCAAATGTTCAGATCAGGTCCTCATTTAAGTGTATGTTCTGTTGCTGTGGTTGAAACCCGTTTTCTTTTTGTCCAATGGTTTCCAATCCTGGTCCTAAGGAACTGTCTATATTTGGTGTTTACCTGCTGTATCTTTTCAAATCTTGGACAGGATTAGTTTCTCAGGGGGTCCTGGGGTAATTTTCTCTTTTATGTGGGGTCCTCTGTGACTTTATTCCCATCTGGAACGACCATGTACGTCTTTAATTTTCTCAGACGTCCTTTGAGAAAATTACAGGCTGAATTATCTACTGTTTTTCGCTAAACTCTGTGATCCTCCGGTAATTTTAGTCCCATCTGGATGCTCTGATTTCCGACACCTCACGTTTAAAAAATAACTATTTGTCCACTGCCACACACTGTAATTACACTTCGGGCATGCGTTTCCATGGAGATCCACATAAACACAACAGTGAGTGGAAATGGAGGAGCTACTGAACGAGATGTCATGACCAAGAAACTCAATATTCCTCCTGTTTTTTTTTTTTCAATTGCAGTCCGGATGCAAGAGTTTTATCACGGAGTGGAAGTGTGAAATAATTTTCACAGACGTCCCCCTGAGAAAATAATCCCATCCGGATAGGGCTTTAGAAAGAATAGCTGTAGAACTCTTCAGTACCTCAGCTGTTGTGGAACCAGGCTTAGAGCTCCAGAATTCTTCTTATAGTTCGATATGTTATATGTTTGGGAACCTTGGTGGAGTTTCCTTTTACAGATTATACCTGATCTTGAAAGATTTGTTCAGGATCTTCAGTGGAAACTCCAAAAGTCCAAAACTAGTTCTTCATAAGCTTCCAGAACAGAAGTGGGCACAGGTCTACAGTTCCAGAACTCTAGTTTTTCATTGGTTTCAAGATCTCTAGTTCTTCATAGGCTTCCAGAACCTTGGTGGAACCTTCCAGAACCTCCATACGCTTCAAAATCTGAGTGGAAACTTTAGTTCCTTTTAATATGCTGAAACATTGGTGGAAACTGAGTTGAAACAGATCAACATTTTGAGAACTCTAGAGCTTTAGAAGCCTCTACAATCGCACTGGAAACAGACCTAAAGATGGGTTTCCAATACTCTAGTTCTTCATAGGCTTCTAGAAGCTTGGTGGAACCTTCCAGAACACTCTACTTAAGTAGAGTTTCCACTAAAACCTGAAGACTAGACTTCTGCAACTGATTTCTGAACCTTTTAAGAAAAAGTACAATTCTGGTACTGTAGACCTGAAGTTCCAGAAGCTAACATAGTTATGAACTGTAAAGTTTTCACAAAGGTTCTGGAACTGTATGCGAGTTTCCATCAAGGTTTTGTAAGAACTGTGGTACACTGTCCATGAAATTCTAAAAGAACAGGCGTTGTCTTATTACAGCTCCTTCTCCAAATGTTCCTCCAGGTGGTCTTCAGAGAGAGTCCGTCAGGTAGCGTGATGGATTCAGGGACAGATGCTGAAGCACCTGCTCGCTTAGGCCTGTGACGGGGAGGGGCAGGTCCAGAAGCACTTTTTAAACATGAAGCTCTAAACTCCAGTTGGTATTTACTGCCACCTCCTGCCACGCGCCTATTTACCACCTAACGGGTGGCGGAGAAAGACTGAGCGCCGACACACACGTCCCCGGAGGACAATAATTACCTATTACCTCCCTCTCAGATAAAAACACACACACAAAGACACATTAAACTACTATTTTTGCCCCTTGCTTGCCAGGCACTGCGTTTCGTCCCAATCCCCATGCTTGTAGGCTTCGTCTACAATTCAATTGCATGCTCTCTCGCCCTCTTTCTCGCCATTCCCCTCTCATCTAATTGTGTAGAAGCAAGAGCCTGGAATAAAATGAACCACACTCATTCATAAGATTAATAAAATGTCAAATGAACTGTCCAGTTACTTTTGATTTCCAAACATTTGTTCTAAGGGCAACTGTCCATCTCATTCAGCTGCAACTCAGCTGTATATATCCACTATCACTAGTAATGCCACCACACAAGAAGGGTGAAGTTTAGCATATGCCTCCTCCTGCTGTGATGCAGCATTGCCAAGTAGCATCACAGCGCTAACGCTCGGAGGAAAACGCAGCTACTTGGTTCTAATACATCAGCTCACAGTTGTCTTGTGCTGATCGACATCACCCTTGGAATGATAAAAGAAAAAAGGGGCCATCTACCCACCCAGAGAGAGCAAAGCCAAATGTGCTCTCTCAGGGCTCTGGCAGCTGATGGCAAGCTGCATGGTCGGGATTCAAACCAGTAATTTCCCGATCAAAGTGACAGCGCGGTCTAAAGTTTTACGTAGCATCTTCGTTTACATTCCAGATATGAAACAAGTCTTAATTGGCTTATAGACTGCACCTTGAGTAAAAATTAATTATGTTATATCGATTTTTCACCACCATACTGATCAACACTTATTGAGTATTAAAAAGGGCTATTGAAATTCACAAACAGCTGATTTTTTTTTGGCTCTTTTTAGGTGCTAGAAATGAAATTAACACACAAAGTCTGAAGCTGTTTTCCATACGTACCCCACACAGCCCTGTAACAGACCCTGACAGATTATACCCACCACAGAGTTACACACAAAAAAACCTTTTACTGGGAGAAACAATGAGGCCCTGAATTTTAACAACTGTTGCCTTGAGTTATTTTCCTTTCGTGTGGCCACTTCTGCCAGCCGGTGCTACGCTAACCCAAACAGAGGCTGGCATTTTGTGATGGTGTGAATGGGTAAAAGCCAGCCTTTTCACTCACGTCCTAACAAAACACAATCCGGGGGAACAACGTCTGAAGCGCCTATATGAGGAAATTGCTTTCTATATATCTAAAGTGCAGGTTATAGGCAAGAAATATAAGGGGGGGAAAGAAAGAAAGTATTATGGCCTAGCGGAGGCCGCGGGAAGCCGTTTTTCCTTTCATTTCAGAGCAGCTAGGTCCAATTTCACAGCCTGTGCGAGAGAGGGAGTGGGAAAAAAGCAGGTGAAATCGATTGCGTAGATTGCAGCTGTGTTTTATTGGACTCCTTTTGTGTCATTTTACAGTGTCAGGCAGTGGTAGAATGGATTTGCTGTCGGCGCAGGGCTGATAAAACTGAGCCGAGGACAAGAGCCACAGTTTTAAATGGGAGCGCCCATCTGTTAAAGTGTATTGTGAAAGGGACGAGATTTCTACACGATTAAACAACAAAGCTGTCACACAAATTTCCATTTAGATACTTTTTGTGAGTGTGTTTATTATTATTTTTTTGTATAGTTAGGAACAACTACTATACACAAGTCCAACATTACTTAAACAAATTCTTCATTCATTTATTTCCTTTACAAGTTAACACAGCCCAATAGTGAATAGGGAATTTGTTTAAGAAATGCTATCTTGCTATCTTACACCCTGTTATTTTGCCTCAAAATAAAATCTAATTGTCTAATTGGATGGAGGACACCCAAATGTTTTTTTTTTCTCAAAACCTCTTATGAATAAGTAACTGCTATTTCATTTTTTTGAGATAGTAAGTCATTATTTTGAAAGAAAAAAAAACTTTTTTCCTAAAGCAAACACACTTGCTATCTCAAACTAATGACTTATAATCTCAAAATAATTAGATAGCATCTCAAAATAATGACTTACTATCCTAGAAATAATAAATTAGTATTTCAAAATCATGGCGTGCTATCTCAAAATAATGAATTAGTATCTCAAAATAATGACTTACTCTTCTAAAATTATGAATTAGTATCTCAAAATAATGACTTATTATCTTAAAATAATGAAAAAGTATCAAAAAATTATGACTAATTATCACAAAATAATGACATATCTCAAAATAATGACTTACCATCTCAAAGTAATCAATTAGTATCTTAAAATAATGAATTAGAATCTCAAAATACTGAATTAGTATTTAAAAATAATGATTACTATCTCAAAATAATGACAGTATTACAAAATAATAAATTAGTATCTAAAAATAATGACTTACTATCTCAAAATAAAGAATTAGTATCTCAAAATAATAAATTAATGTCTCAAAATAATGACTTACTATCTCAAAATAATGAATTAGTATCTCAAAATAATGAATTAGTGTCCCAAATGAATGAATTAGTATCTCAGAAAATAAATTAGTCTCAAATTAATGAATTAGTCTCAAATTAATGAATTAGTATCTCAGAAAATGAATTAGAATCTCAAAATAATGACTTACTATCTCAAAAGAATGAATTAGAATCTCAAAATAATGACCTGCTATCTCAAAATAATGAGATAGCTTCAATAACCTGATATATGCTGACTGCTGCAGGTTTAATTAAGCAGGACCTGCTGCTGTATGTAGCCTGCTCGTGACATCGCCTTGGCTGCACCCCGTCAAATTATGAATGCCGCTTAATCCGATTGGTTGCTGGGGGGCCTCCGGAGACGCTGATTGGCTGTGGCTTGTTTCCGGGGCTCAGATTCACCGGTGACGTTTTTTCTCTCAGCATTGAGACAGACGGGGCGAGAATGGCTGCCGGTGGAGGTTAGAGCTTTGCGATTGTTTTTCTCTTCACCATTTAAAGTTATTTAGGAAAGTTTGCGGGTTTGTTCGGGCGCGGTGGGTTAGTGAAGGCCCTCGCCTGTCGGTCGGGGCTGTTTGCGGTTGAGGGGGTTGTTTTTAAGGCGGTGAAGGAGGAGATTGTTTGTGTGTTAGCCCGGAAAGTGCGGACTGGTGGATAGCGTTAGCATTAGCGTTAGCATTAGCTTGGGCTCTTAGCGGCCGGTTAGCAAGTGTGTAAACATTAATGTGGGTGTCGATAAAAAGTCGTTATTTTAGGATATAAGTAGTATTTAGACGGAGGGCCTGCTTCTTAATATTTAATACGAATTTTATTTAATTTATTGACGTGTTTTAAGAGCGTATTTTGGTGGGTTTTGAAGTAAATGGTCTTCGTTAGCAAGCCTAGCTAATGCTAAAGTTCCTACAGGTTTTTGTATCTAGCGTTAACTATTCAAGTAACTTAGTTAGCTTAGTTGTCATTTAAATGCAGCAATTAGCTTAGCTGCCACCCCCTGGAGGGTTGTTTTTTGGAGCTGTTGGTCAGAAGCATTGAACACTGCCACAGTTTACTAACTATTTAGCTAACTTTTATTTTAGCAGTTTTCGACTGTTGAATGACTGCTGGGTTTGGAGTAGCTGTTGTTTGGAGCTCGGTCTGGTGTTCAGTTTTTGGTCAGGGGGTTCAATTCTCGGTCTGGGTGACTGCTGTTCTGTGTCACTAAGATTCCTTGGAAAAGACTCACAGCTAACAAACTTAGTATCTCAAAATAATGACTTACTATTTCAAAGTAATGAATTGGTATGTCAAGATAATGACTTACTATCTCAAAATAATGAGGGAGTATTTCAAATTAATTACTTACTATCTTAAAAGCTGGGGTTCAATTCCTGACTGTGGTTCAATTCCCAGTCTGGGTGACTCTGTGACTATGCTGTGTAGGGGTGGGCAATATTATATCGTATACAATATATCGTAACACAGAAATATCATGATATTAAAGATCCATATTGTGATAATAGGGCTGTTCTGTCTTAAAAGTAGTCTATTATTTACTGTGAAGCTTTAGGTGTATTTATTGTATAATTGTTTTAGTTGCAGTTTATATGCATGCACTAAATATTCTGCAATATTATTTGCTGCATTATATTATTTTATGCTATATTATTTATTTTGCCACATTATGATTATTCTGTTATACTATTATACTATATTCCTGAAATTAATTAATTATTTTTCTGTTTTCCTATATCGCCAAGTATATCGTTATTAGAGGTGTGCCAAAAAATCGATTCACATAAGAATCTTGATTCTCATTTACTACGATTCAGAATCGATTTAAAATGTCCCAAAATCGATTCTGAGGGGCGGGTTTTAGACTGATTTTGGGCTGGGTATTTTTGTTGGACCTGGCAACCCTGGGGATAGGGCTTGTCCCTTCAAACGGAGATCTTCCAGACACACACAGAGCGTAGGTGTTTGAGAATCACCGGTAAGATGGCAGAACAAGCACTATATTACCTTAGATTAACGTGTAGTTTCAATGTTTTATGGCAGAATGCTTCATAACAAGCATAAAAAAGATCGCTAGTAGTTAGTTTCAGTAACTGTTAGCTAGCTAACTAGCTAACTTTCCAGTTCCACCTTAAATAACGCTACAGGTGGCAGCGGGCTGCAGCATTTAAGGCGGAACGGAAAAATAACAATAAGCTAATCAGAGCTAATTTCAGCTCCTCATCACAGAGGAATTAAGGAATGGACAATATGAATTAATTTCTCCACCTCCTGCCCCCTTTCTGAAGAAATACAACGACCTTAAAGTTAACTAGTTAATCAGCAGCTGCTCCTGAACTTTAGCGCTTCACTGCTATCATCACATCAGCCCAGCAGCGTCACCTACACACCACCGCTAGTAGCCTGGTAATAAAGCAGTGTTATTTATTATTTATTTATTGTTCATTAACGTCATTGTGATATCCCAGTGATTTCTCTGTCACTGAGGACCCACATTCCTGCACATTTTATTGTTTTTGTAACACATTACTTGCTCCAGGACCAGTGTATATTATGGAGGGTTTTTTTTCAATAAGATTCATAAGCCAGAAGCAGAATTTTTTATAATTCAAATCGTTTTGAATCAAAAATCGATTTTGAATCGAATCGTGGCCCCCAAAATCGGAATCGAATCGAATCGTGAGATAGTAAACGATTCCCACCCCTAATCGTTATCTCAAAAATACCCTGAAATATCGTGATATTATTTTAGAGCCATATCGCCCACCCCTAATGCTGTGCTACACCAATAAGAGTCTTAAGGCAAGACTCATAGCTTACAAACATACTCAAACATCTCAAAATAGTGTATAACTATTTTAAAATAATGATTTAGTATCTCAAAATAATTAATTACTATCTCAAATTCTAGGGTTTAATTCCCGGTCTGGGGTTCAATTCCTGGTCTGGGGTTCAATTCCCGTATGTTGTGCTACACCAAAAAGAGTCCTTAGGCAAGACTCGTAGCTAATACTACATTGGCTCACTTCTATCATAGAAATAATGTTGTAAGTCGCTCTGGATAAGAGCGTCAGCTAAATGCCGTACATATAATTGTAAATTATAGTTCCCTTTTTGTCAGACTGGTTCATTTGCCTGTAAAGTGCCTTCTTAGTCATTTTAACTTATTTAGTCCTTGAGCGACACACATTGAAGGACAATGTGAATGTGTATTTGTTATTTAGGACCAGAATGTAGGTCTGCTTAGTCATTGAGATAAACCTACTGTATCTCATGCTTTTAAAGGACTCTTCCAACGCTTTAACTAAATGTTGTCTTGTGCCCACAATAAGAAAAAAAACATGAATGAGCTGCTCATTGAATTTGTCTAAATCCGTTTTGAGTTTGGCTTAATGTTGTCCATTTCTGACGTTTTAATTGACTCACTTGCTATGAAAGCGGCTACCAGCTGCTTGGTTTTAACGAGATAAACAGCTGAGCAATAAGAACACTACTGACTCAGTGTTCAGTGGTCTATTTTTGCCACTAAACCTCTCAGAAATATCCACAATTCACAATATATCTCAAACACAGAATTATCTGGGATTTACTTGCTACACCACTCATTTAACGGAATGTCATGAATTAGTCTGACACTGTTCAAACGGCCATGAACACTGAGGGAAATAATTGTACATTTTACTTTAGATTTAGATTTAGAAAGTGACCCAAATTTGAAATGCTTCGGTAGTATACAGTTAAAGCAAAAGTTCCTAACAAATGAGTACAACAAATTGCATTTTTTTTCTTGGTTAATGTCCATCACTTTGTTCTACAGGTGTGCAGCCAAGTAATGGAAAGGCTTGAAACAACCAAGCTGATGGCAAATAGCTGATGGTCTTGATAACCCAGGCTAGTGGTTCCTGTGTGTAGTCTGTTTGTCAGTCATGTTTGGCCTATTTGAGCATGTTGAATTGACATGGGTGGTCTTATATGATGATTAAAATAGAGAAGCATGGACTGTTGATCACAGGCTTGGATCAGAACTCAGTTCTGCTGATCTGCCACAGCTGGGCCTTGAGGCAAGGCCATATTCTGCTGTGCAATAGGTTGTAGAAGGCAATGGTGTTCATATACTATATATATATATATATACATATATATGGTTGGAGATTTTGTAATCCCTTTTTTGAAACATGATTGTCTAATTTTGACCTAAATTTCTTGTATTTTTGGTCAGTTCTGGGGCTTGTCTTGCAGGTCTAAAATTTCTAAAACACACTTTTCTATTCCCTGTTCCCATCGCAGATGTTGGAAAGCTGTTACAAGTACAGAACGGGACTCCTGCAAGCACAAGCTACAACGGAGTAGACGCCCTGCATGCCTGCACCATCCTCCAGCAGCTCAAAGCCCTGTACGACGAAGCGCAGCTGACAGACATCGTCGTGGAGGTGGATCATGGCAAGACCTTCTCCTGTCACAGAAATGTGCTTGCTGCCATCAGCCCTTATTTCAGGTAGAATGTACAGTAAGAGAAAGCACAGCCACTGTACATAATCAAACATACTTTTTAAAAATATTATTATTCATGTTGCCTGTGCAAGTGTTTGGGCACCTTAGATTCGTTACTGAATTTTTTCACTATAAGGCACACTTAAAACTTTTAATTTTCCCAAAAATGTCAGTGCATCTTATAATCTGGTGTGCCTTATGTATGATTTTTACCAGTCTCAGGTTGTGAGGAGCGCTACAGCCACTCCGCTGAAATGTCTCGAGCAGTATTAGCATTAGCCGTTCAGAGTTGAGTATTCTCGGCCTGTAGCCTGCTGCTGACCCTGGCTAGCACTTCTGGAGCAGAATTAGCTTTACCCGCTAACGGTGCCTGCGGTAAGCCGCTAATGCTCTAGCTTTAGTGGAAATCTGGAAATCTAAGCTTACTGTACATAAACAGAAGTGCTTTACTAACCAAAATAAACAGTTTTCAGGAAAGAAATCTGTGTGGATTAACTTTTAGCACTCATTTGACTTGTTTGACTCTTAAGAATTACAGCTTTGTTTACTTAACTTAGTTTGTTTAACTTACTTAGCTTAGTTTTACAGGTTTACAGGCCTGCTAAATTAGAAGGAAAATATGGCTACAGCCCTGTTTCATACCAATGTCTCATAAAATACGCCTTATCCTGTGTGCTTTATAGTGCAAAAAATATGGTATTTGATCATTTCCTTGAATCATTTATATAGCAGATACAAGCTGCACGTCTTATGACTCTTTCGGTTGGATTTTCACCACTCTTACTTGCAAAAGACCTCTTGTTCTCAGATGTTCTTGGGGTTTCTCACATGCGCCGCTTGTGTGAGGTCTGTGCATAAATTTCATATGATATCTAGGCCAGAAACCTTTAAGTGCAACCCAGAAGCTTCAGTTTGGGTCTTCTTAGGTAGTCCATGAACGACATCTTGCTTGGTGTTTGGTGGAATTTGGTGGAATCAGTTTATTCTTCTAGCTGTAAAGGTCATGAAGCTACTAGCATTCTAGCTGTTCTTTTTTTGTTAGCTACAGTTTCTCTTCCAAAACCTTTTCATGTCTCCTCCACAATGGTTGTTTATGCAAGCAATGCTAAAAGCAGTGCACCATCACTTTTGACCTTGTTAAACTTTAATGCTGGTTTTAGCACTTATATGAAGGTTTTGCTTTTGCCTTACTTAGCAGAGAATTTTTTCTTGATTTACCAAATCCAGTTACTTTCAACAGCCAGTTCAAATTCTCGGCTGCCCCTTTTTTACGTACCAATTTAACTGGTCATATTGCTGAACAACATCACTACCGTCTGTAGAATGATGAAAAAGTAACAGTAGAGGCTTCAGAAGGGCTTGTTTTCCATATTGTCAGAATGCAGCTTGTTTGCAGTTTGCGGTGCATACTGCAATCATTTTCTTTGGCCAATCAGTTTGTCCAAAGTTTATTTTTTGCGTTTCTTTCCTGGCTTGCTTGGACCCAAAAGCAAGGAGATACCTTGTTTCACAAACTAAATAATCTTAATGGGAAAACAAAAAGGAATCAAGTCGAGTAGTGTAGGTACCATGCAGTTTAAAGATGCCTAAATCTTCTTTTCCTTAGACATTTTTAATGCCTACTCTAGGCTGGATTTGCTGCTAATCAAGGCCTAAACACATTGCTGATTTTAGTCTTTTAATTTAGTTTTTTCCCTTTTTGTTTGTTTTAGATCAATGTTCACCAGTGGCCTTACAGAAAGCAGCCAGCGTGAGGTGCGGATCGTTGGCGTCGAGTCCGAGTCCATGCGCCTGGTCCTGGACTATGCCTACACCTCACGAGTCACACTGTCTGAATGCAACGTTCAGGCCCTGTTTACAGCGGCCAGCATCTTCCAGATCCCAGCGCTGCAGGACCAGTGCGCCTACTTCATGATCAGTCGGCTGGACCCCCAGAACTGTATAGGGGTGTTCATGTTTGCTGACGCTTACGGGCACCAGGAGCTGCGGGAGCGCTCGCAGGACTACATCCGCAAGAAGTTCCTGTGCGTAATGGGCGAGCAGGAGTTCCTGCAGCTGACCAAGGAGCAGCTGGTTAGCATCCTCAACAACGACGACCTCAACGTGGAGAAGGAGGAGCACGTGTACGAAAGCATCGTCTGCTGGCTGGAGCACGACCGACCACGTCGCGAGGCTGACCTGCCCGAGGTCTTCGCAGAGTGCATCCGTCTGCCGCTGCTGGACGAGGCCTTCCTGAGCCGCATCCCTCCCGCCTTCGCCCTGGCCCTGTCCAAAGAGCCTTCCGACAAGGGGCGACTGAACGGCACCAGTGGCTGCCCTCAGCGCCTGGGCATGACCGCGTCCGAGATGGTCATCTGCTTTGACGCGGCACACAAACACTCAGGGAAGAAGCAGACGGTGCCTTGCCTAGACACCGCCACAGGGAAAGTCTATAAACTGTGCAAGCCGCCCAACGACCTCCGCGAGGTCGGCATAGTCGTCACGTCCGAGAACGACATATTCATCGCTGGGGGCTACCGTCCCAGCAACAGCGAGGTGTCGATCGATCACCGGGCGGAAAGTGACTTCTGGCAGTACGAACATGCTGGGAATCGCTGGTTACCTCGCTCGCCCATGCTGCGGGCGAGGATCGGCTGTAGACTGGTGCACTGCTGTGGCAAACTCTTCGCTCTCGGTGGCCGTGTGTACGAAGGGGACGGCCGTAACGCATTAAAATCAGTCGAGTGCTACGACGCCAGGGACAACTGCTGGACCGCCGTCAGCCCCATGCCTGTTGCCATGGAGTTCCACAGTGCCATAGAGTATAAGGATCGCATCTATGTGCTCCAAGGTGAGTGTTTTGGATGTATGTTTAAGACGGGGACAACTAAGGCGGAGGTACACATTGGACAGGCCTTTGCAGGTATTGCACAGCAACATTTAACACATTTATGGTAGTGATAACACACACCTTAGTATCTAGGCGGCAAGTGGTTGTTGGGTGTCTTGATCAAGGGCAAGAAAGCTGTGAAAAATGAGGTCGGGGTGAGCCCTTGTTCCTTCACATATTTCATGTTATTCTTTTTAACGGAAAGGATTACTTCATCAGATTGAGAATTAATTCTTGGTGTATGGTTAATTGTGGTTTTAATATCTAGTAACCAAAATAATCTCTAGTAATGTTAATGGACATACCATAGTAGTAAATGTAACAGATTTTTGTGACGGTACATTTTTGCACATGTTTTTTTACTTTGATTTCTTTATACATTTGACAAAACACATTTGTTCTATTAACTGTTTTTAGTTCTGAGTCTGGAAAGGTATAGGATGAAGTATGATCTTCCATGCTAATCTATTCATACATTTTACTTCAGCAGTTGAATTTTAGTCATGCATTTATCTCAGGAGTGCTGTTCTAATCATAAGGGTGCTTCAGTAATTCTATATTAGTCACATATTTACCTCAGCAGTGATATTTTAGTTGTAAATTTACCTCAGCAGTGCCATCTTTGGACTAATAATTTTGGTCCCCAGATATTTTGTGAATCCCTACCTAGGTTGGTTTTGTTAGCTCAAGTAATTTGACTCTAGCATTAGCATTTGTTTGTTAACCAAAAAAAGGCTTGCTGTATTTCTGTGTAGATTTCAAAACAAATGATCTACTGTGGCTTTCTGTGGTTTTGATATGGCTTTAAATAAATGCACTTAAATGTACTCTCATGTTGCACTGAGGAATTGTAACAGTGAATGGAGTGACTGCTTGTGTGTGGTGGCTGTGATTTTAGATGAATAGCCCTACAGAGTTTTTGTAACTGCAGTTCTGTGACATTTTCTAAAATTCTGAGTTAGCAGAAGCAATAATTTGTGTGTGTGTAATATGTATGTAGCAGAAACACTAGTTATTTTCCCAAACTATTATGAAGATCTGTAATTTGAGGGCGGGGAAATAGTTTTTTTGGATATTCAGAACTGATTAAGCTGTAGTTGTATTTGTTCAGAATAAGGTTTGAATCTGAAACTGGTTTAGGAGAGGAAAGAAAATGGCAATTTCTCCTAAGTACTATGAGCAGTTTATTCCTAATTCGATCAGTTGTTTCATCTCCTTTTCCGTCTTTCCTCAGGCGAATACTTCTTCTGTTTCGACCCTCGCAAAGACTACTGGGGCCACCTGGCCCCCATGAGCGTGCCTCGCAGCCAGGGCCTGGCGACGCTGTACAAGAACCGCATCTACTACATCGCCGGCATCTGCCGCAACCACCAGCGCACCTTCACCGCGGAGGTGTACGACATCGAGCAGAACAGCTGGAGCCGTCGGCGGGACCTTCCCTTCGAGCAAGCGGCCAGCCCCTACATCAAAGCCCTGCTGCTGGGTGGCAGGCTACACCTGTTCGTGCGCGCCACGCAGGTGATGGTGGAGGAGCACGTGTTCCGCACCAGCCGCAAGAACTCGCTCTACCAGTACGACGAGGAGGCCGACCGCTGGACCAAAGTCTACGAGACGCCCGATCGCCTCTGGGACCTCGGCCGGCACTTCGAGTGCGTGGTGGCTAAGCTGTACCCTCAGTGTCTTCAGAAAGTGCTTTGAGCGGGCGGTGGGGGAGGGAGGGCTGGGAAGCAGGGAGATTTCTTCAGTTAGTTTTTGTTGAATTTTGTTCGTTATTTACTTTATTTTTTTTTTCTTTCGGGTGATAAAGGGGGCCGCTAGGTGTGCGCTCCCTTACATATGGTGCTGTCCAAACACGCAAGAACCCAACGGAAAAGTGGGAAAGTCTTATATATATATTTAACAATGAAAAACACACAAAAAAAAAACAGAGGAAACAATCTGCGGTGACGTTTTGGTCCGAGGGCTACTCGGACAGACGGCAGTATTTTAAACTTCGAGAGACGAGCACAAAGTGCCCTCGCCGTTGCTTGTTTTATAGTGGAAACTTAACAAAATTATAAGTGCAATTATCATGTTATTGTTCACAAGCGTGTGTTGAGCCAATTTTTTTTCTTTCTTTTTTGTTTCTTTCTTTATTACTTTTTAAGGCACGATTTATGGATTTGATTTGTTGCTATTTTGCAGTTTTCAGTTTGTTGGCATGCAGTGTTGGGACAGTCATTGATGTTGACCCTTTTTTTTTTGAGGAAAAGGACAAGCAGTGTCAGCATCAGAAAAATTTAAATAAAGTAATAAATATATAAATAGCTATATATATATATAAATATATATTCATACGGGTATGGTGGGCTGAGGGGCTCATCCTTAGGAAGCTAGGTCTTTTTTTATTTTATTTTGTAGATGTCAGAACTGAACATCTTTCTTGCCACCTTTTGGAGGATTTGCTCTTGTTTTGTCTGATGATGTACTGGTGTGCGAATGATTTTAGTTTAGTTTAATTGCCAAGACGTTAAGGTGGCTGTTTCTTAGTTTGGAAAGTTTTTTAATACCTATTTTTTCTTTTTTTGTACCCAAATGCTTAAAGCCACTGCGTCAGTTTTTAATTGCGTTGTTTAATGTGCTTTGCTGCCCCAAACAACCCTTTCGGAATCTGTTTCAGCGTTCCCGAGCTCAGTTTACAGTGGTTTCTCTGCTCCACGCTCGCGCACTCGTACAACTCGCCAGCTGACACTTCTTGAGTTGATTCGGGTGCGTGAGAACAGAAGAATCTGCTAAACTGTGCAGCGATGATTAATATTTGAGGAGTTCTAATATAGGTTAAACATGACTCATACCTGTCCTGATCCGTCTTTGCGACTTTGAGTCACCAGCTACTTTAGTGAGGTTACAGTGAAATACTTGGTCTCCATATTGGAGAGAAGAAAGATCTGAAGAGTATTGTGTACAGCAGAGTTGAGTTCATGGGTTTGGGAGCTAACTGGGGAGCTAACTGGAGAGCAGACTGGATATATAACTTGAGAGCTAACTTGAAAGCAGCTTAGTGAAGGCAGGCTTGTGCCTGGACCCCTAAAAAGATGGAGCTCATACAGTTATCCCAAAAGTGTTCCCTTAGTGTTCTGATCAACCACTAACTGGCATAGAGACAGAAAAATACTTCCAGCATAGTTTTAATGAAATCTGACTGTAACTGTCCATTAGAATCAGCATGTTTATTCATTGGTTCAGAGTTTACTGTGGGTAAAAACGACAAAAATAGGGCTGGCTTGAACCAATTGTTATTTCTAATTCATGATTTTGACCAATTCTGATTCCTTTGTAACCACAGTATTTAATGCCTCTATTATAGGCTTACTTTGTCAATCCTTTCAAATCAGATTTGAGTCACTTTCATATGTGATCCTGGATTAGATGCGTGTCTGATTTGTGGAAATGAATCATATAAATGTGAACAGTCAAAACGGTCTTCATGCATTGATGTAAATTGGACTCAGTATAAGGTCACTCCAGTTTGTTCCAGTTCCAGTTTGCTCACCCATGAACTCGACTTCCCGTTGTGTACCCTGTTGAGAGTGCAGTCAAGATTCACGCGAATTGAACCCCACAGGCAATAGGTTTAAAAGCCCTAGAATTGCAGCGATAAGGTTTAATTGAGTTTTTGAACGTTGATTAAGTCGTCCTGTCCGAAACGTGAATTCTGTTTGCATCAAATGGGATGGACGCCCCTCTCAGTGGGAGGAGGACGACGTGCTAGAGAAGAAGTCGCAGGCTTGATCCTGTCAGCAATAAGATCCGTTTACAAACGTCCTTCCTTACTTAAGAAGAAACCAAGCGTTCTTACGAAGTTCTTGCAAAAGCTGCGGCGACTGGTCAGAATCCATAATTTGATACTTATGGATATGTAAGGAATCATGTTGTTACCGTACAGCTCTGGAAAAAAATAAGAGAGCACTTCAGTTTCTGAATCAGTTTCTCTGATTTTGCTATTTTTAGGTTTATGTTTGAGAAAAATGTACGTTGTTGTTTTTCTATAAACTACAAACATAATTTCTCCCAATAGTCCAAATAAAAATAGTCATTTAGAGCATTTATTTGCAGAAAATGAGAAATGACTGAAATAACAAAAAAAAGATGCAGAGCTTTCAGACCTCAAATAATGCAAAGAAAAGAACTTCATATTCATAAAGTTTTAAGAGTTCATAAATCAATATTTGGTGCAGTAACCCTGGTGGTTTTTAATCACAGTTTTCATGCATCTTGGCATCATGTTCTCCTCCACCAGTCTTACACAATGCTTTTGGATAACTTTATGCTAATCACTCCTGGTGCAAAAATTCATGCAGTTCAGCTTGGTTTGATGCTTGTGATCATCCATCTTCCTCTTGATTATATTCCAGACGTTTTCATTTTCGTAATCAAAAACTCAATTTTTAAGTGGTCTCTTTTTTCAAAGCTGTATATGCATATATATATATATGTTAGGGGTGGGAATTACAGGGCACCTCACAATACGATATGATACGATACGACATATGATATAATCACAATACTGTGATTCTGCAATACTCGATATATAGCAAGACATTTCTCTACAATGCTTCACACAATCTGAGTTACTGAAGAGGAAAAAATACTCCTAAATAAGAAGATATCAGGAATTATAGATTTATTTGTGTCCGTTTCACTGAATTAGACAACCTGTATTATTTAATATCTGCAGGTTAACCCTATTCCATATGAAGCAGTAACTTTAGTAAGTCAGATTGGGGGGAGGCGGATCGTAAGGAGTTTAGAGCTGCTGTGTTTCAATAAGAATATCGATATTTGATGCAGAAAATGATAAATGATACGATATATTGCAATATTGTTAATTTGTCCCACCCCTTATGTACATGATGGGTTTGTTTTTATTTTAATTTTTTTGTTTTGTGTTTTTAAGGTGCCATCAGAAATGTGAAATGTGAGCGAATGAAAAAGATCGTCATGTGCTTCAGAAGCTTCAGTCTTACTTTTAAATAGAAAATACAGAGAATTCAGAGCTCCAGTGTGTGCCTCCTCTGAGAGCTAACCGGGTGATGAGGTGAGGTGAAGGTTTGGTGCTTGGCCCCTTGCTCTACATGTTGCACAGAGATATGTCTCTGCTTTAAACGAGCTTCTCCATTTTTTTTTCTGATGGAAAGAGTTTCATCATTATGGTTTCAGCAGAGCTCCTCAGACTGTGTGACTCAAGAGTTCAGTCTTCTTTTTCTTTTTTTTTGTTTGTTCTCCATTTTTGTGTCCATTTTCTGATGTCACAAACGCAGAGACTGGTTTGCTGAATCGTTTCTTGGTGCTGCTTTTCTTTGACAATCCTGTACAGAACTTTTTCCTCCATTTGGTTTGGAACACAGCCGCTGGGTGTAAGGTCCTGTTGTAGCTCAGTCTGTTTGAGCATTATTGTGTGTGTAGCTTGTGTTGAGTTTGTGTTTTATTTACATTGATCATATGCAGGTTCCCCGTGCTGTACTGATCTTGCACTACACCCCCCTCTCACTCCTTTCTTTCAACCGTTCTTTCTCTTTTCTTTTTCTTTTCTTTTTTTCATAATTTCTCCTTTTATTTTTCTTTTGCTGGACTTCCTCTTGTATCTTTGTCTTTATTTAGATTCTTATGGCTCATTTTCCACTCTCTTCTTTTTTTTATTTTATCTCTTGTTCAATTTTTGCTTTCTTTAATTGTTCTATTGTTGTAAAACTTTTATTTCTCCCTTTCTTGTTTTTTTTTCTTTCTGCTGTTCTAAAGTTTGTTTGTCCCTTGTGTTTTATGTCTCATTCATGTCCTCTGTATCCTTCCTTCCTTTTTTTCATAGTTTCTTTTTCTCTGCTTTGCTTAACTTTCTATCTTTATTTTATTTTTTTGCAAAATGTTTGTGTTTTGCTTATTTATTCACTATTTTTTCCCTTACTTTCTTTTCCTCTAATTCTTTGGCTCCTCCCTCATGCTTTTCTACTTTCTTTTCCAAGTCCTTTCTTTGTCTTTCCCACTTTTTCCCTCAATTTCTCTTTTATTTCACTCTCATTAGTTGTCATTTCCCTCCAATTTCATGTCTATCCCCTCATGTTTTTTTTTTCTCCTCGTTTTTTGTTGTTTCTCACCTTTTTCTATTTATTTAACTTGTTTTGTCTTTCTTTTTTTTTGCTTTGTCTTCTTTCTAATTAATTTTCTCTTCCTGAAATCATGGCTTGGCTGGGCAATCATAGAGAGCCAAGTTCTCTTTTCTGAGCGGAGTGAGAGAGCGGAGTGAGAGAGCGGAGTGAGAGAGCGGAGTGAGAGAGCGGAGTGAGAGAGCGGAGTTGTTCTTTCTACTTTTCTAAAAGTTTTTGTCCCTTGTTTTTTTCTTTCTTTCTACTTTTCTAAAGTGTTATTCTTTTTTTATTTTTGTTTTTTTTTCTCACAGTTTTTTTTGACAAAACTGTTTTTTTGTTTTTTTTTATTTCCCTCGAATTCCTTGTCTATTCCTTCATGTTTTTCCTTCTGTTTTCTTTTTGTTCACCTCATCTTTTGTTGTTTCTCCCCTTTTTATTTATTTTACTTGTTTGGTCCTTCATTTTAGCTTTATCTTCTTTCTGTGTTCTTTTTTCTTTACTTTCTTCTTTCTTATTCTTTTTCTCTTCCTGAAAGCCAAGTTCTTCTTTCTGAAAAGAATTGAAAGAGAGGAGAGAAAGGATTGAGTGAGTGAGGGAGAGAGAGGAGGCCAAGGCTGCGTCCCATCAGGACCGGGCGAGCTCTGTGTGATGAGGCCTGAACAGAGCGAGGACTCTCGGCTGAACCGAATCCGTGCCGTGGTCTGCGCAGTCGTGCGGAGCCCCGGCTGCAGCGCGTGGGCGGGACTGTGCGGCGACTGCAGTGCAATAGGTCGCCCTCGGCAGATCCGCTGCAGAGCTCAGTGGCACGGGAACCAGAAACAGACCATTCTCAGGATTTCTTACTGATACCCAGTACTGTATTGACTATGGTTTGATATGTATGTGTAATATACTGTACCATACGTTTGCTGTACTTGCACAGTTTGATTTATTTTTTTTGTCTTTTAAAAAAAAAAAAACTTGAATAATAGTGTTTTTTTTCCGTTTATTACTATTATTATTATTTTATTAATATTAATTGTTTGTTGATTTGTTTGCTATTATTTTTTCATTGTTTTTCATTTATTTTAAATAGTAGCGGATAGGTTTCCTTAGGTTTGTTAGGTGAATCACAAAATGTGTAAATCAACCGCATTTTTTTTCTCATTTGTTTTCCTTTCAAATACAGTTTTACATACAAAAATCACTCTAAATAACACAAAGCATTACAATATCTACAGTAACAACAGCAAAAGCAGTTGCTGTTTCTTTAAATTTTGTATTTTTTTTTCTTTCTTTTATTTTCTGATCATCTCCTACAGATGTACATACCGAAAAAAAGCTATGTGATAGTTTTATAAACTTCACGTCTCGTGTTGTTGCCTGCTGCAAGTGCAAGTGCAAAAAAACAAAAAAAAACAAAGCCATTCATCCACATCATTGTCGCGTTTTTTTGGTTTTCCCTCTTTTCTTTGTTTTATTTTGTATTTAATTTTTTTGTGTTTTTATTTTTTGCCTGTTTGTATGGAATGAGAGTTTGGTAAATATACTTTTGAGCTCTACTGTGAAATTCACATTGCACATAATTTGGAAATAAAATAATTAAAACGTGTCTTTTAGTTCCCTGTCTGTGTCAGTAAGGGGTCCTTAACGCTCACGACCAAAGATCTTACTTAATTAACATCTTAAAGGTATGTTAAGTTAGTGTTTTGTTAAGGGATGCATCTCTGTAGGGGTTGTTTACTTGCTCCTGTAGCTGCACGGGATGCCTGAAGTTTCATCAGCCGTGAATTTGTCTGATTTTAGGCTGTTTTTTTATATATAATATATAAATAAGGATTCATTGCTGTGGGGCTGTTTACTTTAGTGTACCTCTATCTGGTGCACAATATATGGATAAAAGTATTGAGATACATTTTTTTAAGGATATTAGAATGTGAGTTTAAGCTGCTTTTGTATGGGTAACTGTCTACTTTGCATGGAAAGCATTGTGCTAGACTTTAATTAGGAGAATTGGTTCGATGATTTGATTTTACTTTATTTTAATTTCACTTTAACTTTACTTTTTGGTAAATTATGAAAGGTGCTTTAGATGCTATTTCTCACAGGTGCTATAGATCTCTGTAGAGTTGTAGGGAATGTTAGCTGGAGCCCTAAATGGGATATTTGATACTACCTGAAGGAATATTTTATGCAGTTTTTGCGTAACTGGAGTAAGAGAAACAGGAGGCATTCTTACTATAGTACATCTAAAATTGAATATCATTGAAAAGTTACTTTATTTCAGTAATTAAGAATTTAAAAACTAGTATTATATAGATGTTTTATACACAGAGTGATCTATTTTGAGCGTTTTTTTCTTTTGTTGTAGATGATTATGGCTTACGGCTAATGGAAACCCAAAAATCAGTGTCTCAGACAATTAGAATATTATATAAGACCAATTGGTACTTTTGGCAGTGTGGGCAGTGTGCCAAGTCCTGCTGGAAAATTAAATCTGCATCTCTGTACAAGTTGTCAGCAGAGGGAAGCATGAAGTGCTGTAAGATTTTGTGGGAAAACAAAACTGCACTGACTTTAGACTTGATAATAAAACACAGTGGATCAACACCAGCAGATGACAGACATGTCTCTCCAAACCATCACTGATTGGTGGAAACTTCACACTAGACCTCAAAGCAGCTTGAACTGTGTGTCTTTCCACTCTTCCTCCAGACTCTGCTCCCTTGATTTACAAATCAAATGCAAAATTTACTGACGATCAGTCATTGTTTTTCCAGAAAATCTTACAGAACTTCATGCTTCCCTCTGCTGAAAACTTTTATGGAGATGCGGATTTCATTTTCCAGCAGGACTTGGCACACTGCCCAAATATAATATTAAAATTGTCAAAAAATTACTCTGGATTGATTCCCTGATGCATTCCCTGTCTCTGTTCTGTTTGTTTCTGTAAAGGGTTTTGAAATTGATATTTTTTGCAGTAGAGAATTGTATGTGAATCTCTCAGACTGTTAAATTTGTCTTTTTTTTTTTTTTTATCTGTTTACGTTGGTGGGCTCAGAGCGTCTGCGTCTGATTGCTGTAACCTTTCACAGTTCTCCGTTGGCCTACTTTGAAAAAGCTCATGGTCATACAGCGTCTATGTATAGGTTTAAGTAGGCTGTGCTACATGTGGGATCTAAATATGTCAGAACCCGAGTCGGCCGGTGTTGCTTCAGACGCCTGTAATCTTGAGGGGTGTGGGCACAGCGTGTTATTAATCTTTCAGCTCGCTCTAGCGCTTCATTGGCATGTGCAGTCGTATGCAAATGTGTGGACGACTGGTTCAGTTCACCCCCCACTGTGAAAAGCTTTGACTTGCTAAGTTTCTCTTGTAGGGAGTTTGATTGCATATTAACATGTTATTCCAGTAAGAATTAGCTAAATTAAACATATTTAGAGAAAATAATGAAACAAAAAATTGGGCCTATACGAAATTTACGCTGATCAGCTGCAACGTTTACATTGCCTCCTTATTTTTACGATTGTATGTAGCGTGTGCATGTTCTGGTGTGGCCTTACTGTGAGCCAGACCCAATAGAGAACCTTAATATGTGTTTGCAGGAAGATTGGGACAAAAAAAACATAGTTTTGGATGTGTTGCAGGATTGAAATGCAGGAATTAATGGATATTAACAAATGAAATGGAGATTCATACTTAATATGAAATATATTTGGTTCATACTGTCTGAAATTATATAAAAGTCAAAGAAAATGTAAGATATAAATATATATATATATATATATATATATATATATATATATATATATATATATATATTATTGTTTTTTTTTTTTTTTGGAGCTTGTGCATTTTCTATAGGGTCAGTGTATTCCCATTTCATACGTTTTCACAAATTTCTAGTTTAAAATTTCTTCCCCAAACAAATTTTTCATTTTTGCATCTTGGTATAATTATTTTGCTACAAGATACTTGTGTAATGGCTAGAAATAAAAAGTAGATAATGTATAAAAACACATTTCTTCTTCACTATATTAAATAGAAAGTTTTATCCCTAAATTTATCTATTTTATTTTTAATTCAGGAAAGGCATGTTTATTTGTGTAGCACCTTTTATATACAGTGGCAAATTCAAAGTGCTTTGCACAAAACAAGGATATAATACAGAAACATAAAAAAGCCAAAAAGCATTTAAAAACCATTAAAAAGGAAAAACATCTAATTAAGAAGTAAGGAAATGAAACATAAGAAAATACTGAGTACACGTGGACCACAAACCGCTGGCAGTTTCCTGCCCATAAGGTACATGACTTCCCTAACCATGCAAGATAGACACTTGAATTTGGCACCAAAGATGAAAAAAAAATTTAACTGGTAAACATTACACTGACCATACAGTAGTAATTACATTTGGTTTTGAATAACTATCACCAATTTTCATCTCCCTATGAGTAATTTTAGACTTTCTCAGTTTAAAACATCATATACTGCAATATTAAGGAAATGTTCCAAAAGCAACAGTTGGGAACAATTGATGCATAAATACAGCTCTGGAAACAATTAAGAGACCACTTCCGTTTCTGAATCAGTTCTTTTGATTTTGCTATTTATAGATATATGTTTGAGTAAAATGAACATTGTTTTTTTAATCTATAAACTACGGACAACAAATTGCTAATAAAAATTAGGGCATTTATTTGCAGATAAAAAAAAAGATGCAGAGCTTTCAGACCTCAAATAATGCAAAGAAAACAAGTTCATATTCATAAAGTTTTAAGAGTTCAGAAATTAATATTTGGTGGCATAACCCTGATTGGTTTTTAATCACAGTTTTCATGCATCTTGGCATCATGTTCTCCTCCACTAGTCTTACACACTGCTTTACACACAACTTTATGCTGCTCACTCCTGGTGCAAAAAGTCAAGCACTTCAGCTTGTTTTGATGGCTTGTGATCATCCATCTTCCTCTTGATTGGTTTTCAATTTCATTAATTTGTAAGTCCTCTCTTATATGATTTCAGTACAAGTCCCATTCTTCAGCTTTCTAGTAAGTCAGAGTGAAACCGGTTGGGACGGTATCAGAGTAAATGATGGCCATTATAAGTGGAGGTGTGCATTATAATGGGATATAGAGGTGGGGGGTCAGGTAGGGACCGTTATCAACACATTAATCACCGGCAGTAAATAGACGACATCACATGCTATTGAGTTGCACTGTCAGGCTCTGATTGACTTAGGTTGGGGTTTAAAGGTCAGGATCAGGAAGAGGACCTTCTTTATCTCTCCTTAAGGTTCTTCCCCGTGTCACTCTTACTCTCAGAGTGGTTTGTCATGGGCGCTGTATTAGATGAAGTGTTGGGGTACACTCCTCCGGATGGCGGCTGGGGCTGGGTGGTGGTTTTCGGGGCCTTCATTTCCATCGGCTTCTCCTATGCTTTTCCCAAGGCCCTCACCGTCTACTTCAAGGAGATCCGGAAGCACTTCGGCGTCTCCTACAGCCAGATCGCCTGGGTGTCCTCCATCATGCTGGCCGTTATGTATGCAGGAGGTAAGGAGCTCTTCAATCTTTCATAGGGACATAGGTGTTTTTGACCGGATTGGAAGCCGGTCCGTTGACTGCTAATGAGGAAGGGCGTTTGGAAGAGTTAATTGCCGCCATGTCGGCGTATGCTGAACAGGATTTGTATTCTGCAGCTCTTTTCCATTCCCTGTAGGGTCTGGGTCACCGTTCTTGATTGGGGGAGGAAAAAAGGGAAAGGGCAAAGCTGTAGGGCCTCTGGGGAATGGGTTGCAGTTGATGCATTGCACCACAACTTTATCATCAAGTCAGATTGTAAACGCTCTCTGTTACGAGATCTTTAGTGTGAGTTTTTGAGTAAAATGTAGAAATAATCATACAATCGTCAAGTTTGGGATTTAAAAATAAGGGACTTTTTTCGCCGCCCACTTCGAGCCATCCCACCAGCCCAACCGAGGTTCAGTATCCTTTACATTTTAAGACAGGTTTACAACAAATCTAAAATAACCACATTGACATCAGTCAAGTTTATTTCAGTCCTCTTCACATTTGGATTTGCCTGGAATCCCTCTATTAACTCAGGACATGAGGTCTTACTGTGGTCTTACTGTGAACTACAAATGAACAGAAGTCAGGTGTTCGACAGTTTGACTGCATATTCCCGATGTTCTTCATATTCTAGAGCTTTCTCTGCTTTAAATGCACTTAATAAAGTAAGTGGTGGTTTGATGTGTCTAATACACTGCTGGATATACCTAATGATTGATTTATGGTCCATAGGGAGCTAAGAGATAAGCTCAATAAAGGATTGTTTTTTAGCTGATCAGTTGGGTCTGGTGGAAAACACATAATTTTAGAGATAAGGGTGAAGAAACTGCTTTAAACTACCAACATAAAGTATTGTACTAAATTCTGGCTTTCTACAACATCCAGCTCCTAGCTAACTAGTTTGGAAAATTCGTTTTTATTGTTCATTATAGCTTACAATATGCCTGCAATCCTAAATTAGCAGCTCCAGATAGTTATTTACCTGTCTTTTTTAAAAATCGCTGTATATCCAGCTGCTCCAACTAGCTGCATAAACTCACAGTGATTGGTGGAGGAAAAATACGGGAAATTTACAAGAAGATACTAATACAACAAGTGTCTTCCTGTGTTTTTTTTGTGTAAGATCTTGTTTCGTTTTAAAAACATAAATAATAATAAAATAATAATAGGTTTAGAGAATCTAACTTTAGTGTTACTAAGGCCTGCTAAAGTAGGTAAACAAGATGTGTCTATATATATTTGATTAAACACACAGTATTTTTAACTTGCATTTAGTGAGTTTTTTTTAAATCCACCTTAAATGTATCCTTAAATGCACTAGAAAGCAGTTTTAAAACATGCCATAGGTTAAAAAAAAGCTAACTTTAGTGGTACTAAAGCCTGCTAGAGTAGTTAAACAAGATGTGTCTATATATATATTTGATTAAACATGCACTAATTTTCACTCGCATTTAGTGAGTTTTTTTTTAATCCACCTTAAATTTCTCCTTAAATGCACTAGACAAATAGTTTTAAAACATGCCATATATTTAGAAAATCTAACTTTAGTGGTAGTAAGACCTGCTAAAGTAGTTAAACAAGATGTGTATATATATTTTACTCAACATACAGTATTTTTCACTTGCATTTAGTGAGTTTTCAACTCCACCTTAAATGTATCCTTAAATGCACTAGAAAAGCAGTTTTAAAACATGCCATAGGTTTAGAAAATCTAACTTTAGTGGTAGTAAGACCTGCTAAAATAGTTAGACAAGATGTGACTATATATATTTGACTAAACATGCACAATTTTTCACTCACATTTAGTGAGTTTTTTTTTAATCCACCTTAAATTTCTCCTTAAATGCACTAGAAAAGCAGCTTTAGAAAATCTAACTTTAGTGTTACTAAAGGCCTGCTAGAGTAGTTAAACAAGATGTGACTATATATATATATATATATTTTTTTTTTTACTAAACACACAGTATTAGTATATTTGGTCATTAGTGTGTTTGTTCTCCAACAAAGAGGGATTAGATTATTTAAACCCCTCTGAAACAGTGGGGAAACATGCATAACCGTTAGCAGTTCATCAAGCCTCTACAGGGACCATCAACCCCATTGTATTTCAGGAGGAGCTTTGAAATTAAAATTTCTATTGTAATCTGACAGAATCATGGGTCACAGATAGCTTAGTCTAAAAATGATCACAGGTGGCAATATAGTGTAGTTCAGTTAAAGGTGGGTGATGGTATAAATATTCTATATCACAATATTATTTTTTTTATTTTGACAGAACATGTATAAACCAGTATTTACTTTATTATTTGTAATGCTTTAAACAATTTTAGTAACTTCCTTAAAACTAATGAAAGGTACAGTACGTCATTCTTAAATTAGCTACAGACCTACGAGTGGACATTTAGGTGATCTTTTTATTTCATTAAAATAATTGTAACTATTAAAATAGCTTGTTTTTTGTTTTATATGTTTTATTAAAAAAGCTTCAAATCTTCATTTTTTTTTTATTTTGCTCTGTTTTTTTAATATACAGTATCTCACAAAATTTAGTACACCCCTCACAAAATGTTAAACATCTTTTTATGGAGCAATGCTAAATAAATATGATAAAACCAGTTTTATGAAAGTTTTAAGAACCAAAAAGCACATTTCTTAAGAAGTCATCAGTGTTGGCCATTACAAACCATTAAAATTGCTGAAAGGTTTTGCATAACAACCCAGAAAATTGCTGTTTTTTTGCAAAATACACGTTATAATTAGGAAATTATAACTGTTTATTTTATTTATTTGTTTTATTTTTTATTCAAAGATATTTTTGTACCTTTTTTAACTTTTCATTTTTATTTTGCTTTATTTTTGTTTATTTTTCGCTTGTTTGCTTTATTTTTGGTCAGGTTTCACATAGAGTATCTCACAAAATTGAGAACACCCCTCACATTTTTGTAAAAAAAAAAATATATATATATATCTTTTTATGGAACAACACTAAATAAATGTTCATAAGAAGTTATCAGCGTTCATCATTACAAACCGTTAGAATTTGAGGACTGATAGGTTTGGCGCAAGAACCCCAAAAATTACTGTATTTTTTATAAGTGAACCAATGTGGTCAACCAAGTTTTTAAGTTTAGTAAAAATTGGCATTTTATAAAAACATGGTTGACCTAGAGTTTCAAACCTTTTGGCATGCCATGACACATTGGATTCATGAATGACAGGAAATAAAAAGTGATCAAACTGGAAAATAAGATTTTGGTGTAGACAGAAGCCTTATAAATATAATAAAATTAGTTTTTTGAAAGTTTGGAGACCAAAAAGGCAAATTTTCTAGTATTTCTTAAGTATTGATTTGTGTTGTTTGTGAGAAGTAACAATCATTGACCATTACAAACAATTAGAAAGAGCTGATGGGTTTGTGGAAACAACCCCTAAAGTGTATTAACTTTTTGTACTATTTTTGCGAAAGTGAACTAACGTCTTCAAGCAAGTTTTTGCGTTTAGTAAGAATTGACATTTATAAAAACATGGTTGACCTAGAGTTGCAAATATTTTGGCATGTCATGACGCTTTGGATTTGTGAATGACAGGAAATAAAAAGTGATCAACCTGGAAAATAAGATTTTGGTGTAGACAGAAGCCTTATAAATATAATTTTTTTTTTTTTTAGTTTTGAGACCCAAAAGGCACATTTTCTAGTATCTCTAAAGTATTGATTTGGGTTTTTTTATAAGAAGTCATCAGTGTTGATCATTACAAACCATTTGAATTTGAAAGCTGATAAGTTTGGCGTAACAACCCCATTCTTTAACTTTTAGTTTTTTGCTTGTTTGCTTGTTTTTTGGTCTGGTCTCACATACAGTATCTCACAAAATTTCGGACACCCCTCACATTTTTGTAAAACTTTTATATCTTTTTTTTTTAAGGAACAACACTAAATAAATATGATAAAATCAGATTTCTTTAACTTTTTATGGCCAAAAGAGTTTATTTGTTTGGCGTAACAACCCCAAAAATTACTGTATTTTTGCAAAAGTGTGAAAAAAGTTGAGGAAAAATAGCGGGATCAGTGGAATAATGCTGTGAGAGGGGTCTCAGAGCCCTATCATCATCATTAACACAGAGAAAAGAGGAGGAATTCCCCTGTGGAACAGTGACGGCACCGGCTTCATCATAACGTCCTTGGCTGCTGTTTTGCCAATGTCACCCCGCGTGCTCTGGAAGAACGACAGCACAGATACATCACCTGCAGGTCCACTGCTTTTTCCCCTTCAACACCCGTCCCAGCGGGGCCGCCGCCGTGACCCCGCCCCCACCGGGTGGGTGTGACTCGAGTGGGAGCGCTGATGGGGGCGATGATGATGGTGGTGATGGTGATGGTGATCTCTGGGGGTCCGAGCACCTTATGAATGAGTTGGTGTCGGATACGGCTGTGCTCTGTTAATACGTTGGGCTGAGTCTGGAGAATGGGTCGTGGCATGGACGTAGTGTTCTAGGAAAAGGAAAAAAAAAACACAAAAATTAATAATAAGAGAAAAAAAAACAGTAAAAAAGGCATTTTAATTGCTGAAATTCTATAGGACATTCTATAGGAATTCCAACAACTTTTCACAATTTTGTTCATTTAAATCTCTCACCAAGAGGTGCACTGCCACTACCAAAAAGCAAACAGATCCAGGGTAGATAAAATATATTTCCCTGGAAAATAAGAAAAATGAAACTAATGTACTGTAGCATCACCAAAAAAAAAAAGAAAAAAAAAAGAAAATGCAATGTGAGTTTGGCCTCTTTTCTTTTAATATATTTCATTTTTTTTAATACAAGTTCTAATATATGCATGAAATAAAATTCCCATAGTTTTTTTGAGATGAAAACAAATCATTTTTCATCTCAATATTTGTTTTTTGGTTATTATACAAAAGCAAAATAGAATTTTCATAAATCAAATGAATTATTTGTGGAAATAACAAGTACTATTATAACAATGTTTTTATATTGTATTATGTGGTGATACAGTTTTACTAATTTAACTATTTTTTTTATTATATTTGTTTATTGTTGATATCGGTTCTCCTAAATCATTGCAAATATATATATATATATATATATTTTTTTTTTCTTTCTTTCTTTCTTTGATATTGATGCTGGTATTTTCACATAATCATTTAATTACCTAATTTTACGTTTGGACCTAACTATAAAATAATATTTTGATTGATGCTGATGTTAGTTCTTCTAATTTATGTGGAAAAATTATGTAAGCACATTATTTGCCCCCTTTTTAAATACACTGAAGCTGATATTAGTTCTTCTAATGTATGGTCGAAAAATAAATATTAATTTAATATTGATATAGTTTTGGCTGTCTGTTTTAAAACAATAGCTTAGATGATGCTGATATTATTCTGTAAATTGATTATTAAAAGAATAATAACAATCACTATTGACTTGGCCCTTTGCTTTGCATAATAAAAAATGTTTTTAATATAATATAATATTAATATTTTTTAATAAAAAATAAGAAATGGGTTATTTACCAGATTTGTCAGACTTTTTCTTTTCTTTTTTTCCTGTTATAGTTATAGCCCCAACTTTGGAGCAAGTTGGACCATTTTGGAAACCCACCACAAATGTTATAAATATAAATCTAAATATCTAAACATATAACATTGCTAAAAATGCTGTTATTATTATTTTGAAAAATGCCTTTAATTACGTTGAATTTTATAAATTGGTATTTTTAGCTATTATAAATAAGACTGTGTAAAACTGTACTTGTGTGGAAGCTGGTCTGAGCTGAATCAGGCATGTTTCAGAGAATTGTTTTAATACAAAAAAAAAATGCTGAAGGTTGTTTTTCTTCATGCCTTTAGTGCGTGTGGAGAGTGTGTGGTTAATGTTTGGTTAATGTGTGGGTTTAGTATCATCCCTCACTTCGTGTGTGTGTGGGTTTTTCTCCTCCTCTCTTGGTGTCTCGGAGCCCTCGCTGTGTTGATTAGTACTCCTGCCCTATTCATGAGCGCGCGCCCCGGCCTGCATAATTCACCACCCCGCCGCATAATCATAAAACTTTCACAAGGTTGTAAGCGCCCGAAATGAAGGATAACAACACGCCATTAGGATTTCTGGGGCTGAGATAAAAATCACGGCTCCTGAGCGTCATCTCGGAGCTGATCCCGGCCTGCGGAACATGTAATCAGCTTGTTGATTGTGGGCCTTTTCTATTACGCAGGGCGGCGCTCGTAATAATAACCGTCTGATGCGGGTTTGATTGATGTTTTCCAGTTTTTCGCTGCGGTGAGAGAGTGTAAGATGTGTGTGTCGGCGTGTTTCGCGTGTGTGTGTACGTGATGTCTGTAATCTCCTGTGGGAAGCCGCAAATTGGAGTGTTTGGATGACTTACAGTACATATGTTATATTTAGAGGAGGAGTGGTAGTGGTGGCACTCTTTCTTTACCGGCACTAGTTTTAAAACATTCAAGCTCTAGCATGAATAATCCCATAATGCAGCTTGATTTGGTGATATTTTATGGCTACTGTGCAGTCGAAGAAATAAATATTCCTGAGACTCAAAACGTGTACAAAAACTACAATTTTAAGTGGTGCTGCCACTGTGATCGGAAGTTCACTGGTTTGAATCCTGGTCATGCAGCTTACCATCAGCTGCCAGCAGTGTTGGGCACGTTACTTTGAAAAAGTAATTAGTTATAGTTACTAGTTACTTCTCCAAAAAAGTAACTGAGTTACTAACTGAGTTACTCCATTATAAAAGTAACTAGTTACCAATAAAAGTAACTATTGCATTACTTTTGTTACTGAATGAATATAATGAATAGAGTGTGTGTAGTTATCTCATCCTCCCCTCCCTTGTGACTCACACACACAACTACACACACACTTGCACCTTTGTCTGTATGCACAAAGTAAAAAAAAAAGTTCATTGAGCGGCTAAAGTAACGTGCAGTAACGGGGTGTCGGAATTAGTAATTAGTTAGATTGCTCCTTACTGAAAAAAGTATTGGCGTTTGTAGCTCCGTTTATTTCAACGCCGTTACTCCCATCACTGGCTGCCAGAGCCCTGAGAGAGCACAATTGGCCTTGCTCTCTCTTTGGGTGGGTAGATGGCGCTCTTTCCCCTCATCACTCCTAGGGCGATTAATTCTATATAATACTTCACGACTTAGGTATTGTGTTACAAAAGAGGATAAAATACTCGTAATTATTATGCATTTATTAGTTTCAGTTTCACACCAGTATCATTTGATTATTTAATATTGATAATCTATCGATATACCGCAATATTGATGTTTTGTCCTACCCTTAATGCAAACCCACCCAGCCCATGTTCTACCCTTGTGAACCCACCGTGAGAATATTTTACTTTTTAACTACAATTTCTTTACATTTGTTTGTTTTCCAGTTTGTTTTCAGAGAAACTATGGTACAGTAATCAGTCATCAGTGTCTGGAACATTATCTTCAGGATAAGTCATTCCAGTGACGCATCTCGTAGAAACACGCTATAATTGCAGAGGCCTAAAGTGACCTCGTCTGTTAGAAAAAACTCTTGAATGGATTGGAAAAGCAAAGAGACTCTTCTCTTATATTCTCATAGTCAGCTTGACCATTCTGGGTGTAATTAGGGAACGTCCTCGCCGTAATGAATTGCTCGTCTCAGCTGCGCCTTTTAGCCTTTCAACACCAAGTGCTTTTTATAAGGCTTTTAATTTTCTTCAGAAAAGACAAACCGACTCGTTCTCCACCCTGATGGAGAGAGAGGGAGAGAGAGAGAGAGGGAGGGAGAGGGAGAAGGGGAGGCTGATTGATGTGGATAATTTAGTTGATAATTTTCTCTTTCTGCAGTTGTTTTTCCTCAAGATCAAAGTAATATGAAACGTGACTGTAATCTAATGGCTGTGATCAGTAGTGTTGTGTGTGTGTTAGAATAAGAGGGGAGGTGATGTGAATGGTGATACAGGGGGCCTGCAGGACACACACGGGCTGCAGCCCTTAGGACCTGTCTATCTATCTGTCTGTCTGTCTGTCTGTCTGTCCGTCCGTCCGTCCGTCCGTCCGTCCGTCCGTCCGTCCGTCCGTCCGTCCGTCCGTCCGTCCACCTTTCTAGTCTCAAAGCAAAATGTCTAGCAGTCAACAATCTCTCACCAGGAGGTACACTTCCCAAAAGTAGCCTCTTTGTTTGTCCATCTATCTATCCAATCATCCATCCATCCAACCATCCAATCTTACAATTATTCATCCATCCATCCATCCAATCTTCTATCCAATCATCCATTCATCCACCTTTCTAGTCTCAACGCAAAATGTCTAGCAGTCAACAATCTTTCACCTTTCATCCATCCATCCATCCATCCATCCAATCATCCATCCATCCATCCATCCACCCATCCATCCACCTTTCTAGTCTCAAAGCAAAATGACTAGCAGTCAACAATCGCTTACCAGGAGGTACACTTCCCAAAAGTAGCCTCTGTTTGTCCATTCATCCATCTATCTATCCATCCATCCATCCATCCATCCATCCATCCATCCATCCAATCATCCATCCATCCATCCATCCATCCATCCACCTTTCTAGTTTTAAAGCAAAATATCTAGCAGTCAACTATCTCTCACCAGGAGGTACACTACCCAAAACAAGCCTCTGTTTGTCCATCCATCCATCCATCCATCCATGTCTGTCAGTCTGTTTAGAGTCTCTCTATGTAGAGTATTTGTATGTATGCATTTAAAAGACAGCATATCTAATGACCTACAAGAATTTACCTGTCTTTCTGTCTGTCTTTCTGTCTGTCTGTCAGTTTGTTGTCAAAAACTTTGCGTCTTTAATTTTTCTCTTTTTTTTTCACTTTTTGACTTGGTGTGTATCTGGTTGCCGTTCTTTACATTATTTTTCATTATATACTAATAATAATCTAATAAAACGATGTTTATTAAAATAAAAAAGGATAAAATATTAATACTTGACTCCCATGAGTTACTACTTTTTCATACACTTTATCAACACATTGTGTCCAGATAAGAAGCTTTTAAATTTTTAAACAGTACAGTATATGAATACAGCAGTAGTGTAGTTGTTTAACTCTCTCTCTCTCTCTCCCCCCCCCCTCTCTCTCGCTCTATCTCTCTCTCCCCCCCTCTCTCTCTCTCTCTCTCTCCCCCCCTCTCTCTCTCTCTCTCTCTCCCCCCCCCCCTCTCTCTCGCTCTATGTCTCTTTAGGTCCGATCAGCAGCATCCTGGTGAACCGGTACGGCTGCAGGCCGGTGGTCATCACAGGGGGGATCATGTGTGGAGTTTCGATGGTGGCGGCATCTTTCAGCACCTCCATCACACACCTCTACATCTGTGTGGGGATCGTTGGAGGTACTCAGATCACAATTTAATATATTTTATACAGACTTTTTTTAAATAGCAAAACATTATCCACATCCACATGAGCCCCATATGAGCACCACGGCATCACTGTCCCCTCAGCTCATCTCTCCACTATACTGTGTGTGTGTGTGTGTGTGTGTGTGTGTGTGTGTGTGTTTATGGTAATGGAGTGCTGTGGGTCTAACAGGCCTGTTACAGGCTGAAGTCACACTGCAGCAGCATCATCATATAATTACACTCTTTCTCTCTCTCTGTCTCTCTTTCTTTCTCTTTGTCTCTCTTTCTCTCTCTCTCTCTCTCTCTCTCTCTCTCTCTCTCTCTCTCTCTCTCTCTTTCTCTTTCTGTCTCCCTCTCTTACTTCCTTCCTTTGACTCTGACTCTCTCTAACTCTTATTCGTTCTCGCTCTTTTGGTATCTCTCTCTTTCTCTCTCCCCTTCTTGCTTAATCTTTCTTTCTTTAACTCTTTAACGCTTTTTTCTCTAACTTTCTTCCCCCCCTTTCTTGCTTTATCTTTCTTTCTTTAACTCTCTCTCTTTTATCTCCCTCTTTTTCATTTTTTTCTGCAACTCTTTCTCCCCCTCTCTCTTTCTCTCACTCTCTCTCTCATTCTTACTCTTTCTTCCGTTTAATATCTCTCTTTTTCTGTCAAATGTTTTTTTTTCTGTTCTTTCTGTTATAATCACTCAGATCTTTCTTTCTTTCTTTTCTCTATTTGTATTCCACTTTCTTTCTTTCTTTCTTTCTTTCCTTTATTTGTATTCCACTTTCTTTCTTTCGTTCTTTCATTCTTTCTTTCTTGTTCTTTTTAAAATATTAAGCATCTCTCATTTTTTTCTATTTTACAGCCTCTTGTTTTAATTATTTTCTTGTTTTTATTCTCGTAATACAAAATTTGTTAATTTCTCTGCTTGATTCTTTTATTGTATTTTTTTAAATTATTATTTAATTCTCTCTTAAAGTTTTTCAGCAACAGAACAGCATTATTAACATCTACTGAAACCCACACACACTGAAAATAAAGCTAAATTATACTTAAAGATTCAGCTCATATCAGTTGTTATGAAGGCTTTATGAACACTGTACTTTAAGTCAGGTTGTTTGACATTTACACATCAATCTGACATCCAGCAGAAATATACTAAATATACACTTACAGCATTTACAGGCATACAGTGGTATTATGAATAAATAGTATACTCTTTCTTTCTTTCTTTCTTTCTTTCTTTTCCTATTGCCTTTTTGTTCATTCTTTGTTAAAGTCTAACTTACGAGTCTTTACTTTTTGTCTCAGACTCTTACTTCTCTCTCTCTCTCTCTCTCTCTCTCTCTCTCTCTCTGTGGGTATAATTAAGCCTGTAGCATACTGTGTGTGTGTGTGTGTGTGTAGTGTGTGTGTGTGTGTGCACCTTCCTCAAAGGCTGGTTTGTAAGGACCTGGTTTGGTCACCCGGAGAGAGCGCCCACTGAGCCTCATTACCCGCCGCCGCTCTGCCGTAGAGGATTAATGTGAGGACGGATTGGGCACGGAGGTCCTTCTGAGACCTGCAGCACTCCTCTTGTTTTCTCTTCCAGATCACTTAGTGCCAATGATGGGGAATATTTTCAGCAAAGGGTCCACCTGAGGTCTGAGCTCTCGCCGCAGCGCTGCATAAAATTTCATCAAATTAAAACTCTTTATTAGGGACGACTGTGATAACTCAATAACTTAGCGAGGGTTATATTATATTAAATTATATTAAATTATATAATATTATGTATATTAGTGCAGGTTCAGGTCTGAAGCAGGCAATGCAAAGGTATCTCGGAGATTGTTTAATGAAATTTAAGCAATTTCATAATCAATCATGAATCACATGCACATATTTTAGCATTTTAAGCCACGTTTTAAAAAAAACATTCCAATTTAAGGCTCATGTTCAGTGGCATGCGCACGTTTTTTCAACCCTTGGTTAAAAAAAAAAGATTTTTACTGGGAACGTTTAAGCGAGTTAAAGATATAAGACGTAATTTCCAATAGGCATGAAGTTAAAGACGAAACAAACTGTCATTTTTGAGCAATATCAGTGTATCAGTGTATCAATATCAGCATTGCCAAATAGCATCACAGCGCACTCGGAGGAAAGCGCAGTGACTTGGTTGCTATACATCAGCTCACAGATGCCTCAGACACATTGTGCTGATCGACATCACCCTAGGAGTGATGAGGGGAAAGAACGCCATCTACTGTACTCACCCAGAGAGAGCAAGACCAATTGTGCTTTCTCAAGTCTCCGGAAGCTGATGGCAAGCTGCATAACCAGGATTCGATCCAGCGATCTCCCGATCATAGTGACAAGGCTTTAGACTGCTGGTCTTTGTGGTACCCTTGACATTTCTTAAAGATAGCTTAAAGAAACAGTGTAACAGCCAAAACTGACCTAAAAAAACAGTGCAAAAAGAAGCAAGAGTTCTCGACTTAGCGATGCTGCATTTTGTGGCAGTTCAAAACAAGGAAGTGGGTGACTTCACATGTAGCAGAAGAGGCATGTGCTAGTCTTCAACCTCCTAGTGTTGAAAAGGGAGGTAAAATTATGTTTAAAAAAAAGGGTTAAATATTTGCTTGTATGAGCCAAAGATCCCTTTCTTGCTAAGAAAACAGGAAATCAATGTCTTGGTAAGCAATAATAGAGTAGATGGATGGATGGATGGATGGATAGATAGATAGAAATATAGATAGATAGATAGATAGATAGATAGATAGATAGATAGATAGATAGATAGATAGATATAAATATAGATTTCAATTTTTATGAAGAACCATTGTTCCAGTTGTGATTTGGCGAAGTTAAGAACCTTTTAAACGCAACGTCTACAGTGTTACACCTTCCACCATTATGGTTCATTATGGAACAAAAAATGGCTCCAAAGACCAGAGTTTAGTCCACACCCATGCTTTGTCATGCTTTGGCCAGGAATGCTGTACTTCCAGATATTTACCAGCTAATGGTACCCAATCATTTTAATACTAATTATAAGAAATACGTATATTTCTTTCAGAAGCTTAAACTCAAACCTCTGAACCACCTCATCTCGTTTTGCTTGGCTCCAATTAGTCTGAATACATTAAGCTGTAATTGGTAACTCTTAATATCTTAGCGTAATGTCTCTAGACAACTCTGGCTGTATAGCGCTATTTATTTTTTTGAAGCTTTAGAAGCATCACTTCACAGATTGATGAATGTGAATCTTCACCTTTACATCTCTTCATCTCTACTGAAGAAGAAATGGGTTTAGAAATTGGTTTGTAATGTTGAAGAAGTGTTTTGGAGGCGGAGAAAGAAGAATTAAGCCCGATCAGGGAAAGTTCAGGGAAGTTCTGAATGGTGGGAATATACCACTTCTTTCTCTACCTAGAGATTTGCGTTTTTTCTTTTTTTCTTTAAACGCCAGGGCCCGTTTAATGAATAAGATGCTCGTTTAGAGAATGAGGTGGCTTTAAATTGGATTTTTTTTCCCCGGCAAAGAGGGTGGTGGTGAATGAATTATCCCCTGCCTCTAATTTATTGCCATTTAAATTGCGGAATCATTTCAGAAATTATTTCAGGTTCCGCTAATGAGTTTTTAGTTGGCAATGTGAAATGAGATGGAACTCTAATGTGAATGGAGTAGGATTGGTCTTAATTTAATCACGGCAAGAGCCGCGGTGGTATATGGCCGTTGCGGCGTTGAAAATGGAACTCGTTTGAACTTCCGTCTTCCGTATTCAATTTCTTTTCCGCAGGCCTAGGACTCTCCTTTAACCTCCAGCCGTCTCTGACCATAATCGGAAGGTACTTCCAGTCCAGGAGACCCATTGCCAATGGCCTCGCCATGGCGGGAAGTCCAGTGTTCCTCTGCACTCTGGCGCCTCTTAACCAGTTCTTGTTTGATCGTTTCGGCTGGAGAGGGGGCTTCTTCATCCTCGGGGGCATGCTCCTGAACTGCTGCGTTGCTGGATCTCTGATGAGGCCTTTAAGCATTGGTAAGTATGGTTGCCGTTGAAGCTTTTTTACACCTTGAAATAATTGAATTCATTTGGTGCTAGATGACATACAGGGGTTGGACAATGAAACTGAAACTGGAGCAGCCTGGTGGCCAATCTTCATTAATTGCACATTATTGAACCAGTAAGAGCAGAGTGTGAAAGTTAGCTTCAATTAGCAGGGTAAGAGCACAATTTTGCTCAAAATATTGCAATGCACAACATTATGGGTGACATACCAGAGTTCAAAAGAGGACAAATTGTTGGTGCACAGCTTGCTGGCGCATCTGTGACCAAGACAGCAAGTCTTTGTGATCAAGTATCAAGAGCCACAGTATCCAGGATAATGTCAACATACCACCAAGAAGGACCAAGCACATCCAACAGGATTAACTGTGGACGCTGTAAGAGGAAGCTGTCTGAAAGGGATGTTTGGGTGCTAACACGGATTGTATCCAAAAAAACATAAAACCACGGCTGATCAAATCACGCCAGAATTCAATGTGCACCTCAACTCTCCTGTTTCCACCAGAACTGTCCGTCGGGAAGATAAATTATGTGGTCTAAAACCAGGTGTTTCAGTTTTATTGTCCAACCCCTGTAGCATGGTAATGTAAGCCTGCTCAATTTGGCTAATATGGCTTTGATCTTCGGTTATGATAATTTCTACTAGCACCCCTAAGGGTTTCTAATAACCCTAATGTCAGTCCTAAGCTAACAATGGTGCACACACACCTTTTTCTATCCTTTTGAAGAACTTTAAACACTGACCTTTGAAGCTAATTAAAGTGATTCTAATGCTGTAATGGCATGAACCAATGGTTTTATGCACTGCGCTGCTGTGATGTGATTGGCTGATTGACTGTGTAGGTGTTTTAATAAAGTAGATGTTCCTAATAAAGTGTCTGGGGGAGTGTATCTTCTGGTCCAGGCACAGAGCTGCAGCCCCCGCCCCCCCCCCCCCCCCCCCCTTTAATGTAGATGGTGATGGTGCAAAACACTTCTACACACATCTCTAGATTGAACACACAGTACAATACTGAGGCTGCTGAAATTCTCTCTGGCCAATCAGTGCTTTGCAGTGTTTATAAGTCCCAATTTGGTGAGTGTACTGTATTTGGCTTTCCTGATTCTGACCCTGATCAATACCCCATGTACCAGATTTGCCTAATGGAAATGTAGAGTTGAGTAGAGTTGAGTCAAGTCAAGTAGTGTAGGAACCAAGTTGTGAAAAAGCACCTCTAATCCTGGAATTTGAACCCAAAACCTTATGTTCTCATTGGTGTTTTCTCTACTTGCCCTTTGGCACCTGGGACCTGGTTTGTTTTACACTTCCACAGCTCTCCCCATATTGTAGCTAGTGATGGCGTAAAACACTCTTTCATCCATTTCCAAACTGAAGACACAGTAAAAATGGAGACTGACGAAATTCTCTCTGGCCAATCAGTGCTTTGCAATGTTTATAAATACAATATTGTACAATTTGGTCCCTACTGTATCCTTTTCTGGAACCCTGATCAGAGAGAGTTTAGTAAAGTTGTTTAAAGTAGTGTAGATATTATGCCATGGAAAAGCACCATTAATCCTAGGATTTGAACCCAAAACCTTATGTTCTCAATATAGTTTTCTTTATTTGCTTTTTAATACCTGGGACCTGGTTTGTTTTACGATTCCAAAGGTCCCCCAATATTGTAGCTGGTGATATCACAAAACACTCTTTCAAACATCTCTAGATTGAAGACACAGCAAAAATGGAGACTGATGAAATTCTCTAAAGCCAATCAGTGTTTTGTAATGTTAGGTAGAGTAGAGTTGAGTAGTGTAGATACCATGCCATGGAAAAGCACCACTAGTCATCCTATTTAACCTCAAAACCTTATGTTCTCAATGTTGTTGTTTTCATCCACAGCAATCAAACCCCAGTCCAATGAAGCTGAAATGCTGAAAAGCTCCAGTGGAAACGCAGTCATCAGCCAATCCAGCGATCAGGAGTCCAAGAATCACAGAAGGGGCTGCATACACAGCATCAGCTGCTGCACGAATCTTTCCCTCTTCCGGCACCGCGGCTTCATCATCTACCTGATTGGAAACATGGTGATGTTCTTCGGCTTCTTCTCCCCCATGATCTTCCTGGCGCCGTACGCCAAGTACCGAGGCGTGGACGAGTATTCGGCCGCCAGCCTGCTCTCAGCCCTGGCACTTGTGGACATGTTCGCTCGACCCGGAACGGGCATGCTGGCCAACACCAGGTGGATCCGGCCCAGGGTCCAGTACCTCTTCAGCTTCGCTATTACGTACAATGGCGTCTGCCATCTGCTGTGTCCGCTGGCGTCGGGCTACTGGGGGTTGGTGGCGTATGCGGTCTGCTACGGCCTGGTGTACGGAATGGTGTGCGCATTGCTCTTCGAGTGCCTGATGGACCTGGTTGGACCTTGCAGGTTCTCTAATGCCGTGGGACTGGTCACCATCCTCGAGTGCTGTCCGGTTCTGCTGGGACCACCCATCGCAGGTGAGTTTAGCAGATTGTATATGGCAGGGGTCGGCAATAGGTGGCCTGCAAGTGTGAAACATCTGGCCTGTGAGGTTGTTTGAATGATACAATGAACGATAATGAAAAAATTTAATAATAAAATGCATCTCCAGCGAGCTTTTGGCACACTTGGCGTGACTTTAGTTTCTGCCCATTCTTGTTTTTCCGCCTGTTCTTGGGCTCCCTATCTCCTTATAAGGGTGTTTTTTCCCAGTCATGTCCTTATTCATAGGCTGGGGCAGCATCAGTGTATTGGGCCACGACCCTGATGACACAGGTTCGATCTCACATAAGAAGCGGTGTGTTTTTTTTTTTTATTTATTTTTTCCTTTCTTCTTGGGTTTCCTGCTTTGAGATCAACAACCCTCTGGGCTGGAGAGCAGCTAGTCTGTAGCACTCCATTCTATTACACTTAATTTTCCAAAACACCTAATGGCTTGGAAAATATCTGGCCCGCGGCCAAACTATCGGCCAAAATTGCCGACCCCTGGTATATGGTGTGTGTATGGTTACATGTGGGGGTCGAATTGTGGGACAAATTTGGTTTCAAACTTTTGAACACCTTTCTTTTTTTAAAAGTGTGTTGAAACATCCTCAGACATCCTGCCTTTTTCTTCCCCTCTCTCTCTCTCTCTCTCTCTTTGCCTCTTTCCCTCTCCCTCCTTCCTTCCCTGCATGGCGTGACTAATGCGAGTACACAGGAGCAGGGTGGGAATGCTTTCCAGGGTGTCATTATTGTAAGACATTTCAGCAGAATTGGATTATGGTTGGTGAGGGAGCAGACCTGGGCTTGGAGAAAGCAGTGGGCGAGGCTGCAATTGGTCACGCTTATTTACTGCCGCAAATCGGGCGTAGCCTCTCAGGCCTACCCACCCGCCTGCCTGCCTTCCCGCCCGAGGATTCGGCTGCAAATTACCGAGCATTTTTCCGAAGCTAAGTAGCTGTAAGCGTAATGAAGTCTCCTCGCGCTTCTCACTCTCAGAGCTCTGTCTCGGAGCGCCCGGTCCCTCTCGACCGGCGCTAAACTGCCAATGTCGTCTGAGGCCTCCTGTCCTGCTGACCGTGCAACTGCAGCATCAGCAGTTCTTATTACTGTAATCTGCGTGCCTCTGTGCTTTCAGGAAAGTGTAACTACTCTAACTGACCCAATGGATGTTGAAGTTTCATTTGTAGGCCTCAGCTAGTTAGTGTGGTTTGAGAATGAAGGGAACTCATTGCCAAATTTCAAATGATCTTAATGATCTTAATTGTGATTGATGCTAACAAGTATTATACTTGCCACTACGATCGGGAGATCGCTGGTTCGAATCCCGGTCATGCAGCTTGCCGTCAGCTGCCAGAGCCCTGAGAGAGCACAATTGGCCTTGCCCTCTCTCTGGGTGGGTACAGTAGATTCCGCTCTTTCCCCTCATCACTCCAAAGGGTGATGTTGATCAGCACAAGGCTGCGTCTGTGAGCTGATTCACTGCGTTTTCCTCCAAGTGCGCTGTGATGCTATTCGGCTATAATGCTGCATCAGCAACAGATAGAAAAGAGGCGGTGGCTGACTTCACATGTATCGGATGAGGCGTGTGCTAGGCTTCACCCTCCTTGTGTTGGGGCATCACCAGTGATGGGGGATTTACAGATGAATAGCAGCTGAACGGGTGAGACAATTCTTCAGATAAATTGGAAAAATGGGAAACAAAATTGTACGAATTTATAAAAAAAAAAAGTTATATTGCTTTCTGAAGACAACATTTAATAATGGGATATCTCCAAACCTCTGAGGTGTTTAGATAAAACTCTTGCATTAAATTTGTTGTGGGCCTAAACGTTCAGACCTTAAAAATGGTCAGCTTTAAAAATGATCAGTTTAGAGTTATTTGTCATATTTGTCATATTTTGTAAGAAATAGTTTTTTTCTTGTATCCTCCATTGCTATTTTGAGTTCTAATTTACTGAAATGTGACACTTTCATTAATTTCATTAATTTAGAATTTGCTTTAGATATTACAGATATTACAGAATAATAAAAAAATAAAAAATGTGTAGCTTATTATAAGATGCTTTGTCACAAATTAGTATTTTTTTATTGTAAAAGGAAAATGTAATATCAAGACTTTCTTAAGAGACAATTTGCCTAATTCTGACATTTTTGTTCATTTAAAACATTCTTATTAACCTTTAAAGGTTTTTAGTTGTTTTTTTCATTAGATTTCAATATATATTTCATGTTTGTTTAGTCTTACTTTCAGCCACTGGCTAATTGTTCCTAGAAATATTCCAATGCAAAATTCACTGCATTGAAAAAGCAGATATGAAAGCTGAGCTGAAGGTTATTCTGGTTCTCCTTGTCCCTCATTCGCTGTTTTTGTGTGTGTATATTTGTTTTCTCATATCCTTTGAGGCGCTGTGTAATTAAACGGGCTTCCTCTATGGCTGGAAAATGCCTCACCTTCTGAAGAGTCCCATCTTTTCCGCCGCACTTTCATTTTCTTTTGATTTTCTGGGTGTAAACATGGAGCGGAGAAGTGTTTTTTTTTTTGTGAAAGCCATTAACGAGGCTCTTCACCAGGCAAAAACAAATAGAAGCCATTTGAGAGATTTTGTGGTGATCTTGGTTTAGCTTCTCGTGGTTCTGTGCTGTGTAACATGGTGTTGCTATACGGCTGCACTGCATTAGATTACACTGCTGGAGAAGCAGCTGTTAGAGGAAGTTGTTGATGGTTTTAAACCACAATAATTTATTGTGGTGACGGACAGTTCTGGTGGAAACAGGAGAGTTGAGGTGCACATTGAATTCTGCCGTGATTTGATCAGCCGTGGTTTTATGTTTTTTGGATACAATCCGGGTTAGCGCCCGAACATCCCTTTCAGACAGCTTCCTCTTACAGCATCCACAGTTAATCCTGTTGGATGTGGTTGGTTCTTCTTGGCAGAATGCTGACGTTACCCTGGATACTGTGGCTCTTGATGCATCACAAGTACTTGCTGTCTTGGTCACAGATGCACCAGCAAGACGTGCACCAAAAATTTGTCCTCTTTTGAACTCTGGTATGTCACCCATGATGTTGTGTGCATTGCAATATTACACACAGAGTGATCTATTTTAAGCATTTATTTCTTTTAGTGTTGATAATTATGGCTTACAGCCAATGAAAACCCAAAAATCAGTGTCTTAGAAAATTAGCAACAATTGGTACTTTTGGCAGTGTGGGCAGTGTGCCAAGTCCTGCTGGAAAATGAAATCTGCATATCCATAAAAGTTGCCAGCAGCTTGATCTGCTCCCTTGATTTACAAAAGAAATGTAAAATTTACTGATGATCAGTGATGGTTTGGAGAGTGATGTCTGTCATCTACTGGTGTTGATCCACTGTGTTATACAGTATCAAGTATCAAAAAGGTCAGCTCAGTGTTTTCCCACAAAATCTTACAGCACTTCATGCTTTCTCCTGCTGACAACTTTTATGGAGATGCGGATTTCATTTTCCAGCAGGACTTAGCACACTGCCCACACTGCCAAAAGTACCAATTGGTCTGATTTTTTGGGTTTTCATTGGCTGTGAGCCATAATCATCAACAATAAAATAAATAAATGCTTGAAATAGATCACTCTGAGTGTAATACATCTATAAAATATATATGAGTTCCACATTTGCAACTGAATTACTGAAATAAAGTAACTATTCAATGATATTCTAACTTTCTAGGCGCAACTTTGAGCCCCTATTGAAAGTTGTAGGCTGGCTACAACAGCAATCCCAGCGACCCACATCAACACAGATATGTCAGTAAGACAGAAAAAAGCTGTAGAGCCAAAAGTTGGTGTGAATTCATAACCATTAAAAATGGAAGTCAGGAAAAGGACACCACTGAAGTCCACCTTCCTCCCCAACGCTACTGCAGCCAAACGGACAGATGGATGCTGAGTTAGATGTTGCCGTGTTCTGCTGTGGATTAGCTCTTGTTTTGACGTGTTGTAGCAGGAGTTTGCTCCATTCCTTGGCTTGATCATTTGCTATATCTGAAATCTGTGTCAACCTGCCCAAACACAGAAAGCAAGGCCATGCTGTAGCACACCTTTAATGAGGCTGCATTGTTTTGGACACCTGTTCACTGTTCCAAATTGGACTTCTTTTAGCCGGTTTTGTTTTACTTTGGCTTCGTTATAGAGGACCTGGCAACTCTGTCTGGTTTTCCTTTAATGAGGTGGAAATATGTGGGCTTTGTTGTTGGATCTGCTGTGAGACCCAGGTACTGAGGCGTGTGTTTAATAGAGTAAATAAATGCCCACTTATTCACTTTCTGACTCACACAAACACACACACACATTTGTTTTAGTTTTCATATAGTTGATGGAATGCAAGAAAACTTTATATCGCCGCTGTCCGATGAAAAACACATCTCCAAAGCAGCAACTTTACAGGAGAGAGAATAAAACTTGTAAACTTTCAATGGAAGTCAATGTAAAAAGAGTTTATTTCAGGTCATTTTGAAAGGTTTCTATTGGTCCGTGCATCAAGAAATTTAATTTAATGTAAGGGACATTTTGTCTGTTCAAATTATGTAGTAAACTAAAAATCAACAAAAATGGAGATGAGATTTGCAGAAAATCATAAATGGCTGAAATACCAAAAAAAAAGAGATGCAGACCTCAAATAATGCAAAGAAAACAAGTTCATATTCATAAAGTTTTAAGAGTTCAGAAATCAATATTTGGTGGAATAACCCTGGTTTTTAATCACAGTTTTTATGCATCTTGGCATGTTCTCCTTCACTAGTCTTACACACTGCTTTTGGATAACTTTATGCTACTCACTCCTGGTGCAAGAAATCAGGCAGTTCAGTTTGGTTTGATGGCTTGTGATCATCCATCTTCCTCTTGATTATATTCCAGAGGTTTTCAATTTGGTAAAATCAAAGAAACTCATCATTTTTAAGTGGCCTCTAGTGGTACTATATGTCTAATCATAAATGTAAAACCTGGTAATGATATCTTGATATTGTTCATCTTTAATAGAGAGAACTTGTCCTGAATATATAGTATATAAAAATAATAATGCACACATATATATGTATATATATATATACATATATATACACACACATATATATATATTCAGCACTCTCCCCTGGCAAGCCAGAGTCATTACGTCCCCCCAGTACCCAGTATCTCCTTGTTACGCAGACGTCTGAGCACCACTCCCCCAACACCTCTGGGTCAGCCTAATGAGGAAGAAGAGAGGAAATGGCAGTAATTAGCCTTTTGCTTTCCTGGTTTTTAATGATTCTGGGTTCATCCCCCCCTCACTCATTAATAGCCCTTACCTGTGTGATAATTAAGCAATGAATACATGTGAGGGGAAGGGAACGAGGGCAGAAAAAAAAAAAAAAAAAAACTAGGCGACTTCAACAGATGGAGCATAATTACTGCATCGCCAATCAAGAGCCGGCCATAACGAGGATGCCGGGCATCGGCACGCGCCCCGAAACAACGCGCCGGTGCCGCCATCAATCAAACCCGCACACTTTGTTTGGTGTGGCCGAGACCGAAGGGCAAAGCGAACCTCCCCCATTATCATCTTCTCAGCAGCAGGACTCATTAGGAGCAGGGTTTTAATTGGTGTAGCTGCCCTGAAAGCTGCCCTTCGGCCCCCCAACACCACTTGTTGATGGGCACGTAACTGGGCCTTCGTTCTGTTGGGGAACTGAAACCTGGGAAGTTTGCTGCTGCAGTAAAAGCTTCTACTCTTTTCTTAGAAGGCTTTAGTTACAGTAGATGTTGTAACTGTGCTGTGTGGATTTGATTGCATTTACCCAAAAGAGAAGAGCGACATCGAAGCATCAGTGTTGGGAATAGGGTTGGGACAAAATATCAATTTAGTAAAATATTGGATGGTTTTCCATCCATTTCCATGTGGCGCCAAATGTCTATGTATTCATCATTTCATATTTTACATTATACAACAGTTAGTTCCGAGCACCAGAAGCAGCATTAGCTTAGCACAGGCTAGCCCCAGGCAAGGCACGCTCACCTGCAACCCGCTATGCTGGCTCGTCTTTTGTAGACAAAAAAACGAGAAAGAAAATCAATCTGTCACCTCGGCTGCAGTCTTAATATCCGAAATGGTAACCAGCCAGTCTAGTCTAGGCTAGGATAAGCTAAGCTAAGGTAATGCTAAGCTAAAGAAAGCTATGCTAATCTAACCACAAACTTATGGAAACAACCAAATCACAGCCGGGGTGTTCTTCACGATTACACACTCCCTCTTGTGTTCTATTGCTTAGTAGGCACTTTCTTAAACTCCCTTAAAAATCCACACCCAATTTGACTTGGCATCAGCAGCCAGAGTCAGAGAGAGTGCATTCACATTGGCGCTCCCATCACTTGTTACTCATCACTCCTATACTCCTGTAATGTTGGCAATCACATGCGTCTGTTAGCTGATGTATCAGAGCTGGGGATCCTCTGCTTTCCTCCATGTCAGCATGTCATGCATTTATTTGTAGAAAATGAGAAATGGCTGAAATTACAAAAAAGATACAGAGCTTTGAGACTTCAAATAATGCAAAGAAAACAAGTTGATATTCATAAAGTTTTAAGAGTTCAGAAATCAATATTGGGTGGAATAACCCTGATTGGTTTTTAATCACAGTTTTTTTATGCATCTTGGCATTATGTTCTCCTCCTCCACTAGTCTAACACACTGCTTTTGGATAACTTTATGCTACTAAACTCCTGGTGCAAAAATTCAAGCAGTTCAGTTTGGTTTGATGGTTTGTGATCATCCATCTTCCTCTTGATTATATTCCAGAGGTTTTCAACTTGGTAAAATCAAAGAAACTCATCATTTTTAAGTGGTCTCTTATTTTTTTTTCCATACCTGTAGATGCTGGAAAAAAACTATTTTTATTTTTGATTGCTTAAAGGGTTTGCAGCAGTATATGCTAACTCAATTTTAGCATTTTCTGCTCATTTTTGAATATGAAAGCACACACTTTACACATTTGATTTTGTTGTTTCTTATTCAGAAGCCCTGCAGACAGTATTTCCTGTAAATAAGCGCTCCTGTTCATCATGCTCTACACGTAGACCTCATTTTGTCTTGTTGTGGCAGAAATTTGCAAGGAAAATTGCAGAGAAATTCTGTCCCAAAAATCTGCTCAAGTGTGACTGTTCCTCATTTGGGCATGAAGTGGATCCAGCTCTCCAGTCAAGACAACAGCTAATGTTTTCATTCTCTCCGGACGTGTCCCATTACTCCACACTCAGCCAGCTAAAGTGGAGCGGGTTTGGTCAGACTTCCAGTAAATCAGCCAGGACTAAAAAAACTAAACCCATCCGTGCTTACAGAAATCAATAATATAATTTACTGATTTACTCATCCTGAGTGTAGCCAGTCGGCTAAGCCACGTTTGGCGTCTGAAGCTTGCTTCATTAACTCGATTGTGGCCAACCAAGCATGTTAGCATCGCTAGCATTAGCTAACTGCATGCTAAAATATTCTAACACTCTTACCTCAGTCCACACTGAGTTGTTTAGAAATCTTTACTAAGCTAAGAACCATTTAAAAGCTATAATTTCATCCATACATTTTTCAATTTAATAAAGTAACGCTTCCTAGCTTTTTACGCTAATCTTAGCTTTGGATTCAGCTGGTTTAAGACACTTTTAGCCTTTTTAGCCTTTTATTTAGCTCTTTTTGTGGTTTTGATGTATCTGTTCTTAGCTGTTACTGTAATTTAGCTGTGTTTTTGGTTGTTCATCTAGCTGTTATAGCTTCTGATTGTTATAAGCTATGCTGTTTTAGCTCTTTTTAGCTGTTTTTTGCTGTTGATTTAGCTGTTTTTAACTGTTAATTTTTCGGTTGATATTTGCTAGCTTTTCTAGCTCTAGCTTAGCTCTAGTTTTTTTTATTTATTTCATTTATTTATTTTCCTTTCAGTTTTAGTTTTTAAGCTATTGATTTAGCATTTTTTAGCTTTTGATTTTGCTGGTTTAGATGTTGATTCCTCTTACTCACGCGGTTTTGTTAGCTGTCGATTTTATCAGTTAAATATTTCTTAGCTGATGATTTGCAGGGTTTCCCCAGCTAAGGGGGGAATTGTTGCTATAGTACCTAAATTATTCTGTGGGAAACCATGATGGCTGTTCTTTAGCTGTTTCTTAACTGTTTTTATTTGTTGATTTACATATTTTTTTTTATCTGTAGACCAACAATCAAGCTGTAGACCAGCTGGTCATCCAGAAAAACTACCTTATGCAGGTTGGCTAGCACTTTAAATACACTGCTTGGCCAAAAAAGTCTCCACCTGGATGTAAGTAAGTAAATGATGTGGGGTTGGTTGATGCTGCAGTTGGTCTGCAGGTTTAGGTTCAGCAACAGTATGTGCTGAAAGAATGAGGTCAGCTGATCTCAATACCTGAATATACTGAATATAGACCAGATTATTCCATCAATGGATTTTTCTTCCCTGATGACACGGCCATTTTCCAAGATGACAATGTCAGGATTCATGGGAAAGAGTGATTCAGGGTTCAGGGAGCTTAAGATCATCATTTTCACACATGGATTGAGAGAGAGTTCACCACAGAGTCCAGACCTTAACCTCATTGAGAATCTTTGGGATGTGCTGGATGGAGAAGAGCTGCTTTGTGCAGCTGTCAGACTCTACCATCATCAACGCTGCTGCAAGATCTTGGTGAAAAAATGAATAAATTAATGCAACACCTGGATTGAAATAAATCTTGTGACATTGCAAAAGCTTACCTTTTTTGGCCAGGCAGTGTATATCTTGACCAGCGTAGCTATGTTTTTTTTTCTGGATGACCAGCAGGTATAGAGCTAGATTTTTATTTTATCAAGAAACATAGCAGTATTTATTTAGCTATTTTAAGCTGTTGATTTAGCTCATTTCTACATTTCGCTATCTTTCCTCTGCAGGAGCTCTGGTGGACATGTTCGGAGACTACAGCTACATGTTCTACCTTTGTGGAGCCGTGATGCTCACCGCCGGCCTGTTCCTCTTCATCATGAACTTCTTCAACTACAGGCGGATGGACCGGCGGGCGAAACGTGCCCAGGAGAAGAGCCTGGAGCTGCGGGAGACTACAGGACAGTGTAGGGTCCGACAGGGGGACCTGGTTGTGGAGGAAGAAGACCTTATTCAAAGCCATGCAGAAAACAGTGGGACAATTCAGGACAAAGCAGAGAAAGAAGACAATGCTGTGTAAAAAAAAAAATTCTTGAATGTTTTATTGAATTTTATCTTCAATATTTTATGTTCTATGGAATTTTAATTATTGTCCAATATTTGCCCATTTACTCCTATTCAGTTTTTTAGTGCATTCAAGCCTTTTCTAGTTGCTGTAACTTCAAAGAATCATTCTTTTTTTATTTATTAAGAAATATAGTAGGAACAGTCATTTTAGTTAATCTTTATCACGTTTATAGTTTATTTAAAATACTATATGCAACATTATCTTTATAAGGGGTAATAATAATAATTATAATAACAGTAATAATAATTATACTTTGTAATAATAATGGAGCACATTTTAATGCTATTTACAATAAATACAAATAAATCTCTCTTTTTTTTTAAAGAAGCCTATTTTTTACCAGTCTAATTAAAATACCACACCACAATAAAACAGTTTTCTAAACTGCATACTCTATCGCATACACAGTATCTTATCATATGAACATACACCATTGCACTGTTAAATGTCCAGGTATAATATATAACTATGGTGCATCTTAAAAAAAATATCATATATCATTGAAAAGTTACTTTACTTCAGTAATTCATTTCAAAATGTTTTAAATTAATACATTATATAGATGTATTACACACAGAGTGATCTATTTTAAGCATTTATTTCTTTTATTGTTGATGATTATGGCTTACAACATTAAAAAACATTATAAAACCAATTGGTACTTTTGGCAGGGTGGGCAGTGTGCCAAGTCCTGCTGGTAAATGAAATCCGCACCTCCATAAAAGTTGCATAAAGTGCTGTAGGATTTTGTGGGAAAAAAACTGCTATACTGACTTTGAACTTTGGATATAACACAGTGGATCAACACCAGCAGATGACAGACATGTCTCTCCAAACCATCACTGATCATCAGTAAATTTTACATTTCATTCAAAAATCAAGAGAGCAGAGTCTGGAGGAAGAGCGGAGAGACACACAGTCCAAACTGCTTGAGGTCTGAAGGTGTGAAGTTTCCACCAATCAGTGATTGTTTGGAGAGACATGTCTGTCATCTGCTGGTGTTGATCCACTGTGTTCTATCAAGTCAGAAGACAGAGAATCTTACAGCACTTCATGCTTCCTTCTGCTGACAACTTTTTTATGGAGATGTGGATTTCATTTTCCAGCAGGACTTGGCACACTGCCCACACTGCCAAAAAAAGTACCAATTGGTCTTATATAATATTCTAATTTTCTGAGACACTGATTTTTGGGTTTTTATTGGCTGTGAGCCAAAATCATCAACGATAAAAGAAATAAATGCTTAAAATATGAGTTTCACATTTCATAGCAATCAACATGGCGACAGGTGACAATGAGTTTAGATTTTTTTTCGTGCAAACGAATTAAGCCAATTTATGCAAATCAGCTGTGACACTGTGGTTCAACTAAATGGTCCAACAAATTCTTCGGACCAGTCTTAGACCAATTACTAATACTAGCTTGTTTATCAGTATGTAGTATGTAGTCTCTCTGTCTAACTAAATGATTGTCATTCTTTCTCTCTCTCTCTCTCTCTCTCTCTCTCTCTCTCTCTCTTTCTCTCTCTTTCTCACTGGTTTGATAAGGCCAGTTGAAGTGGAGAGCTGTAGAGGGGTCTCGGTTTGGTGCAGCTGTTAGGATCCGCAGCGTTACTCCATTTTTCACACCGATTAAAAAGTCGGGTAACAAGTGTGCAAATGTCAGAGCTACAGGCGTGACTAGATAATGAAGCGACTCATCCCGACACTGTGGAACACCAGCTCCAGGCCTTTATTCTTCTCCTCTCCTCTGTCTCTCACTTTCACTCTTTTTTTCATTATTTCTCCTGCTCTCACTCCTCATTTCTTCACATTATACTTTCTACTTCTTTCTTCTTTTTCATTCTGTTATTTCTTATTCTTTGCATTCCTTCTCTCTTCTTTTTCCCCTCTTTCTTTTTATGTCTTTTCTCAGTTGTTCTCTCTCATTAATATGTTCTCAATCTTTCTAAAGCACTCTTGCTCATTCTTTCTAATTCTTTCTTTCTTCTCATTTCTTCTCTCTCATATCTCAATCTCAATCCTTATTTCCTCTCTCTGTGCTTTTCTCTCACTATGTTTTCATTCTTTCATTGCTCTCTCTCTCTCATTCTTTCTCATTCTTTCCTTTCTTAATCTTTCTCATTATTTCTTCTCTCTGTGTTTTTCCTCCTCATTCCTTTCTATTTCTTTCTTACTTCTCATTTTTTCTCTTTCCTTCCTCAATCTTTTTCCTTATTACTTCTCTGTTCTTTCTCTCACCTAATTTGTTTTTCCTGATTTTCTCAGTTCTTTCTCCCATTCTCTTATTCTCTTCCTCACTCTCCTTGTTAATTATCTCTTTGTTAATTCTCTAATCCTTTCTGTCTCCTTGTTTAGACTATCTTCTTGTTCTTTTTATCCACTTATTTCCTTTACTTTCTCCCTAATTTTCTCTTTTTAGCTTAATTCTCTCTGCTCTGCTTTTTCTCACTTTCTTCTTTGTTTTTTCTGTTTGTATCGGTTTCAGTCCTCTCCCTTTTATTCTCTCTCTCTCTCCTTTTCTCCTTGTTGTCTCTGTTCAGTGTCCTGAAATACAGTGGTGGTCAGAGAGGATGTGGCCTCCGTCCACCACAAGTTCAGAAAGTTCATAATTGATTTACTTTCTTTTTTTTGTTCTTTTCTCCGTTGTCCTCTCCATCCAGCATCCATCCATTCTGTGCTCTGAGGTCCTTTAAGGTCTTGCGTTTGTATGATGATGTTTGTGTGTGTGTGTGTGTGTGTGTGTGTGTGTGGTCAGCAGTAATAATGTCTTCCACACTAGTTAAAATTTAAAGCCTTATACATCGACCTTGTACTGCCACAAACTGGCCACTTTATTAGAAACACCTACCTTTAAATTCCTCTCACTGGCCACTTTATTAGAAACATTTACCCTAAACCTCCACTCACTGGCCACTTTATTAGAAACACCTACGTTTAAATTCCACTCACTGGCCACTTTATTAGAAACACTTACCCTAAACCTCCACTCACTGGCCACTTTATTAGAAACACCTACGTTTAAATTCCACTCACTGGCCACTTTATTAGAAACACCTACCTTAAACGTACACTCCCTGGCCACTTTATTAGAAACACCTACTGTAAACTTCCTCTCACTGGCCACTTTATTAGAAACACCTATCTTATGCTTTCACTCACTGGCCACTTAATAAGAAACATTTACCTTCTAATTCCACTCACTGGCCACTTTATTAGAAACACCTACCTTAAACGTACACTCAGTGGCCACTTTATTAGAAACACCTACCTTAAACGTACACTTACTGGCCACTTTTATTAGAAACACCTACCTTATGCTTTATCTCACTGGACACTTTATTAGAAACCTGTAACTTTAAATTATATTCAGTGGCCACTTTACTAGAAACACCTACTTTAAACTTCCACTCACTGGCCAATTTATTAGAAACACCTACTATAAACTTCCACTCACTGGCCACTTTATTAGAAACACATATCTTATGCTTCCTCTCAATGGCCATTTTATTAGAAACACCTACCTTTAAATTCCATTCACTGGCCACTTTATTAGAAACCTGTGTCTTTATACAACATTCACTGGCCACTTTATTAGAAACACTTACCATATTCTTTCAGCTAATTTCATTTAGTAGACACTTTATTAGAAATATCTAGCTTTAAATCCATTCACTGGCCACTTTATTAAAACACTTATCCTAAACTTTCCCTCACTGGCCACTTTATTAGAAACCTGTATCATTAAATGACATTCACTGGACAGTTTATTAGAAACACCTAGCTACCTTATTCTTCCACTCACTGGCGTCTATTTTATGAATGGAAACAGCTATAATGTTAAGCCACATAAAAAGAGTTTCCAATAAATTGGCCACCCAGTCTACAGTACAGCTGTGTTAAATGTAGTGGTTGAAGTTTTTTCTATAGGGAGTGAAGTAGTGGTGGTGTGTGTGTGTGTGTGTGTGTGTGTGTGTACTGGGGAAGTTACAGAAATACTGTTCCATCAGTCACTTCTTTGTGTGTGTCCCATCTGGGTAACGCGAGAGGTAATGAAAGTAATTTGGTGTACATCTATAATTAATTCCCCTCCACTCTCACTCTCTCTCTCTCTCTCTCTCTCTTTCTCTTTCTCTCTCTCTCTCTACATAAGTGTGTGTGTGTGTGCTGATGGCGCTCGCCCGGGGCCTATGATGATGGAGTGTATTTATTATGTGCTCTTGAAGGGGGTTCTGTGGAAGGGCGTGGCCCAGTGACACACTAACGCCCGCCTCATCAGTCCTGCCTTCCTGCCACGGCCAGCCTGCGGAATATGGGGCACGAAACAACCACAGAGGAATGGATAATCTCTCTCTCTCTCTCTCTTTCTCTCTCTCTCTTTTCACTCTTTGTTTCTCTCCTATGATGTTTTTACACTTATAGTTTGTTTCATTTCCTTTGGTTTGAATCAAGTATGGAGTTCGTAAACTTGGTCACCGTTTTTCACACAGGGAATTCACTTTTGAGTTGAGAAGTCTGCTGGTATAAGGGAAAAAGCTGTATAAAAGCCTGGTAGTGATGCGAGAATTGTCTTAGAGGCAGTGTGTCAAGTCCTGCTGGAAAATGAAAGCTGCATCTCCATAAAAGTTACCAGCAGAGGGAAGCGTGAAGTGCTGTAAGATTTTCTGGAAAACCGATCTTTTTTGGACTTGATAGAACACAGTGGATCAACACCAGCAGATGACAGACATGTCTCTCCAAACAATCACTGAGCAGTAAATTTAAAATTTTATTTGGAAATCAAGGAAGCAGATTCTGGAGGAAGAGTGGAGAGACACACAGTCCAAACTGCTTGAGGTCTGAAGGTGTGAAGTTTCAATAACAATCAGTGATGGTTTGGACAGACATGTCTGTCATCTGCTTGTGTTGGTCCACTGTGTTCTATCAAGTCCAGAATCTTACAGCACTTCTTGCATCCCTGTGCTGACACGTTTAATGGAGATGCGGATTTCGTTTTCCAGCAGGACTTGGCACAATACCCACACTGCCAAACGTACCAATTCATCTTATATAATATTCTCATTTTCTGAGGCATAATAATAAGTTTAGTAATACTTTGTGTCACATGACTTTGGGCATATCAGTGTATATTAAGCTTGGTTTCTCTCTCTCTCTCTCTCTCTCTTTCTCCCCCTCCCTCCCTCGCCCAGCTGCTGTAATTAATGCATGTCAAACAGATGTTGAGTGGGGTCGGCAGGTAGCAGACCTGTTTTTTTAGTGGGCAGATGATTCTAATGGGCTGCATATGGGTGAGAGATGAACGAGCGCCGCTGCCTCCGTGGCATCTGCTGACCGTGCCACCTCTCTGATCTCCCATTTTCCCCAACGCTGGACCAGAGTGAGGCCAGAGTGGACCACCTCTCCACTCCTCTCTATTCCACTGCGTCCGGCCATTAAAACTCTCGTTCACTTAACTCCCTCACACTTCCCTCACACTTCCCTTACACACACTTACCCTCTCTCTTATTCACTTTAAGTAGAGTGTAGAGTCATTCAATGCGTTTTCTTTATTTTTTAATGACTATTTACATTGTAGATTCTCACTGAAGCCATCAAAACTATGAATGAACGCATGTGGAGTTTTATGTACTTAACAAAAAAAGACCTGGCCTCCACGGTCACCGGACCTGAACCCAATCCAGATGGTTTGGGGTGAGCTGGAGCACAGAGTGAAGAAGGCAAAGGAGCAACAAGTGCTAATAAACACCTCTGGGAACTCCTTCCTTCAAGACTGTTGGAAAACCATTTCAGGTGACCACCTCTTGAAGCTCATTGAGAGAATGATGCCAAGAGTGTGCAAAGCAGTAATCAAAGCAAAGGGTGGCTGTTTTAAAGAAACTAGAATATAAAACATGTTTTTTTTAGTTATTTTGCCTTTTTTTGTTAAGTACATAAAACTCCACATTTGTTCACTCATAGTTTTGATGGCTTCAGTGAGAATCTACAATATATAAAAAGTCATGAAAATAAAGAAAAAGCACTGAAAAAGAGAAGGTGTGTCCAAACTTTTGGCCTGTACTGTAGACAAAAAGCATTGGGACATCTATTACTTTATCGTTTCTTTTTCTGAAACTGAAGGTTATTTTAAAACATACAGATAACTTCATCCTACTTCTGTTGGAGTATGTCTACTCTCAACTGTCTCTACTGTCCAAGGAACTGTTTTTTAGAATTATTTGTCAGATCTAAATGGTAAAAAAATATTTTTTTTCTTTTGCAATACTGTATCAGTTTTTAAAAACATAGTATCTTTTTTTTGTTGTTGTTTACATGTAAAGATTGGTGTCATGTAAAGAAAATGGTCAATTTAGTGTTGTGTTTTAACCCCGACCACTAGAGGGCAGAGTGGTACTATTTTGTTAGATACCACTGATCTGAATCCTTTGATGTTGGAATTTGTTGGAACAAGTAGGGGTGTAAGAAGTAATTGAGTGTTATAATGTTTTTAAATACACATATAACATGTAAAGATTGGTGTCAGAAGTGGTTTATTTAGATCCCACATTAGATTGCACTGTTTTGATTAAAAAAACAGCAAAACAATTTGTTTAATCAAATTTTGTACATATGAGTGTCTTTTTTATGCAGTAGTGCTTAAACATGAATTGGAACATGAAAAAAAAGTTAAATAGTAATTCTCAAAAAAATTTAATAGCATTGAAAAGTAAGTTGCTTTATTTCAGTAATTCAGTTGAAAATGTGAAACTCATATATTATATATTTGAGCATTTATTTCTTTTATTCTTATATGTAATTATGGATTACAGCCAGAAAATGTGAATATTATATAAGAACAATTACTTTTGGTGGTGTGGGCAGTGTGCCAAGTCCTGCTGGAAAATGAAATCCTCATCTCCATAAAAGTTGTTATCAGCAGAGGGAAGCACGAAGTGCTGTACAATTTTCTGGGAAAACTTTGTAATGACTTTGGACTTGATAAAATACAGTTATAGGATGAGTTTTTTTTTTATTTAACCAAATTGAAAACCTCTGGAATATAATATAAGAGGAAGATGAGATGGATGATCACAAACCAAGGTAAACTGCTTACATTTTTGGACCAGGAGTGAGTAGCATTAAGTTATCCAAAAGCAGCGTGTAAGACTGGTGGAGGAGAACATGATGCCAAGATGAATAAAAAAAAAACTGTGATTAAAAAACAGGATTATTCCACCAAATATTGATTTCTGAACTCTGAAAAGTTCTTTGCTGTATTTGCATCTTTTTTGTTATTTCAGCCATTTCTCATTTCTGCAAATAAATGCTCTAAATGATAATATTTGTATTTGGAATTTGTTATTATATTCTATAAACTACGACCAACATTTCTCACAATGTTCATTTTGCTTAAACATAAACCTATAAACAGCAAAATCAGAGAAACTGATTCAGAAACTGAAACCAAAGGCTTCTTTCTATTTGCTGTATGCAGCTGCCCACTAGCTTCGATCTAAAATAAGTGCATGTTTTTATTAAGCACAAGCTATTGATTATGTGGTTTATTTATTAATTAATTACCAGCTGTGGTAATGCACCGTATGATACAGTTGCAGTAGTGGATAAAGCGCGGATTGGGAGACGCGCGTGCACTACTTGAACCCGAGTCTGCGCTTATGGCACCAGTGTGAAAGCAGAGCCGCGCTGATGTTTTGCATTCGTTTTGCGTTGGTTTATCTAATCTTCTGTGCTATAATATGTAATATTTATAATATTTTCCTGGGTATCGCCTGCAGTATCATGCTGACGCCTGGGCTCCAATTACCGGCTCCTGCATGGGTACATTTACATCAGTGCGGAGCGGCGGCGGCGACGGCTGCTCGCTGTCTCCAGTGCTGCTCTGACCGCACACCTGTGACACAACACACCCACCAACCCCCTAAACCACCCTACGACCACACACACTCACACACACACACACACACACACACACACATATATAACTCCCATGCTGTAGGTATCCTGTGTCACCAGCCCAACGCTCAATAGAGCTCATTTTTACAGCGGAGATTATTCCGTGTAATTGGGCCTTGTGCGGTAATGACCTTGCAACTTCTTTTTCTGCAACCCTCTCTCCTCCTCCCGCCTCACCACCACACCACCACACCACCACCACCTCCCTCTTTCCTCTCCGCAAATTGGAGAAGGGAAATCTGCTTTGACACGGGGCCCAGAAGATGTATTAGCGAGCTATGGTAACTGCCTGCCGCAATAAGGTCGCAGTGGAAGTGTGTAATTAGTGCGTGGTGGCCGTCCCCCAGGAAGGGCTTTTTATTACCCCAATATGTCATAGGGAGGGATCAGAGAGAAAACGAGAGAGAGGGAAAAGGCGCGAGAGACTACTTTATCTACTTACTGTATACGCAGAAAAAAGTGCTTATTTTTATAATGCAGAAATTGCAGTAATTACGCATATTTTAACCTGCCCTTTATTAGGCCAAGACTAGACGCCAAAGCTGCATTCCGTTTAATCTCTGTTTAAAATGTCTTAACTTTGTAATTTCCACGTAGGTTTGTAAGAATATATCGATATACAGCTCTGGAAAAAAAAAAGAGAGACCACTTCAGTTTTTGAAAATCAGTTTCAACATTTCTCCCTCATTCTAAATAAAAATATTGTCATTTAGAGCATTTATTTTGCAGAAAATGAGAAATGTCTGAAAAAAACAAAACAAAAGATGCAGAGCTTTCAGACCCTTTAAATAATGCAAAGAAAATAAGTTCATATAAAGTTTTAAGAGTTCAGAAATCTATATTTGGTGGAATAACCCTGGTTTTTAGTCACAGTTTTGTGATTAAATGCATATTGGCATGTTCTCCTCCACCAGTCTTACACTCTGCTTTTGGATAACTTTATTCTACTCACTCCTGGTGCAAAAAAATTCAAGCAGTTCAGTTTGGTTTGATGGCTTGTGATCATCCATCTTCCTCTTGATTATATTCCAGAGGTTTTTAATTTGGTAAAATCAAAGAAAATCAAATTTTAAGTGGTCTCATTTTTTTTCCAGAGCTTACATAATATAGTTTGGTGTCAGAAGTGGTTCATATTTATCGCTTTTTCACCAAAAGAGCTCTGGTTCTTGAAGCAGTTCCATTTGGAAATGTGAGAAGCGTGGTGCGTTTAGTGAACTAGCCTGCCTTTCCACCAGCTTTTTGCCTTTGTGACCAAACAAGAGAATGAAAAAACTAGCATGAAGAGACAAGCTTCGATTGCTACACTGTTTAAAAACCTCAACTCAAAAACCTAAAAAAAAAAAAAGTTCAAGACGAACCCATGTTAACTCTTAACATGAGTTACATTCACTTGTCCCAGTCATTAAGTTTAACTTACATAATTACAATTACTGTACAGTTTTGGGAGTGAAATGTTGAGTAGAACATCAAGTTTTATTAAACTGATCCATGCAGAATTTTTTTTATTTGCTCTTATAGCAAACACAGAAGTTGGCCAGGGGAAGGGGAACAACTACATACTGATTGCGAGTGAAGGGAGGAGGAGGGAGATTTGCCCACTATTGCAAATAAATGAATGGGGAATGGAGTGAGCTAAAATGTACTCATTTCAAATTCCACTTTATTAAACTAACATTAAAAACTTTATAGTTGAAAGGCTGCACACAAAACCTGAACATTTTTTTTAGTTTAATTTGAAATTAATTCACAATGCATGTCCAAATGGTATGGGATCAACAGCATGTAGCATTTTTAATGAATCAGGTCAAAGACATGAGGAAAAAGGTAAGAAAACGTATTTATTTGCAACCAAACTATAAAAAGAAAACCAGTCACGCATTCTAAAACAGTTCTCAAGTACCACACTGGAAGGATCAAACCAAATATCACCAAAGAAAAGAAAATAACAGAACAAAACATAGAATCTTTTTTCAATGGTAAGTTTACAAGATTTTCAGAAATGGTTTATATTTAGGGTTTTCACACCGTAAAAAAAAAGATTCTGGTTCTTAAACCAGTTCAGTTCAGGTTTATAAGAACCATGGCGATCAACAGCATGTGACATTTTCATATAAAACCTGGTTAAAATCAGATGAAAGACATGATTAAAAGGTAAAAGAGCTTTACTCACAATGAAACATTTAAAAAAAACAAAACAAAGTCATATATTCTAAAACAGTTGTGTTCTCAAGTACCACACTGCGAGAATCAAACCAAACAATACCAAAAGAAAAGAACAGAATAAAATTCCATACCCTAACAAAATAGCTAAAATCAAAATGATTTGGGTGGTTCTAACTTATTAATAAGATAATCTAAACAGTAGAATCCTACATTATGTGGAATGTATAGATGCACCTTTCTTACCTGTATAAATCCCACAAGAAGCACAAACAACCAAATCTTTTAAAGAATCTCTTAAATATCTTAAAGTTACGAACTACAGGTAAATTAACACCTAAAACAAAGAGTAAAAACATATTCTACATTTAAAATCACAATTATTCAGGTAAAATACTAAACTAAATCATTCTTACATAAGAGATTTCAAACCACACTAAAATCAAAGCACATGGTAACACCAGTCCTCTCTCTTACACAGCCATCTTGAATCCTGCATTTAAACTGTAGGCTCCTCCCTGACTACTTCAACCAGGACTCCCATTGGTCAGCAGGAGCAGCATTTTCCTGTGGAGAGAGAGCCAAGACTTTTCCTACTCCTCCAAGCTGTATTTAGGTGAAATGGGACAGCTAATCACTTTTAATAGGATGTTGACTCATGATAAACTGAGCCAATCACAACGCTCGCTTTCAGCTCCCCTAACACTGCCCGGCCAGTCACAGCGGTGCTACAAACAGTCAGCAAATATATGTAAGATAATCCTTTAGATTGTGGTAAATGTGGATGTTTATGAACTCCTGTTCATTCTCATTGTAGAGAAAAAAAAAAATCTGAAATTTTGAAAAAATAATTGTCAATCAAATAAAAGTTGAAGCCTTGTGTTATTTATTTTACTTTATTTAATTTAATTTTATTTATCTCTTTTTTGTTTGTTTATAAAAAGTGATGATATACTGTATGTTCTACAGTCACATGTTTTATAAAGTTTTTTTTTTCTACAAATACACAATTAAAAACTAAAAAACTAATAAATTAAGAAATAATTAATTTAACAATAATTAAAAAAATGTGTGCTCAGGTGCTTTGTGGGCCATAATCTATTGAAACGTTTTTTTGTGTATCCTCCGCTGGAAGGATTTTAAGCCAAGGCTTATTTTGTCTTTTGAAAATGACAATTTTTGGTTTATTAAAAAGACAAAAAATAAATAATAAATCTTACAAATAACTATTAAAAAAACTCTTGTTATTCATAACCAAACTGAACATAAAACATGATATAAGCACATTTATTATCACAGCAATTAATGTTAATTAATGTTAAATTTCTTTCATTTCAGCAGTAAAGTAAACTGAATCTGTGCTTTGAGCTGCTGAAGAGGTCTGATCTGCACCAGCTCTTTACTGCAAGCTGTTCACTGTTCTCATTGGGAAGTGTAAGAAGAGCCATTCACTCAGACACTAGAGGTCAGTCTTGCTCCACTGTAGTGAGAAATTTAACCATTTCAGATTTTATATACATTACAAACCCCAGTGTTTGACCCTGACCGCTGGTTCCCCACCATGCAGGACAGACCAACTTATGAAGCTTTTCTCAACAAATGCAGAAATGCAAAAAATAAGCTGGACAAGTGCATGCTTTGATTTGGGACACAAGTGAATGAAGTGTGTGAAAATGTACACAGGTGCATCTAAAAAAATTAGAATATCATTGAAAAGCTTATTTAAACAGTGGGCTAAAACTACCACCAGCAACAGAGCCTAACTATACCTGGCAAGTGTGAGATTAATACAATACTAATATAATATAGGATAGCAAGTTACACTCCTGTAATAAAACATACTTTAGTTTAAAAAAAAACTTTTAAAATATAAGAATAAAACTCATGCTGGGTCACACTTGGCTTGTTAAAGGATTAAACAAAGTACTAAAGAACAAACCATGTAAAACGAAAGAAAGGCAAAGCTATTCTCATACTGCTGCAACATAAGAGAGAGAAAGAGAGAGAGAGAGAGAGAGAGAGAGAGACAACACAGGCAAGGGTAACACTATGTAAAGTGGAATAAACTCGGCAATACTTGGCATGGTGTGTGTGGAGTGAAGATGTATTTATACTGAGGGGAACAGGTGAAATCAATACTCTGATGATTAGCCTCTGGGTAGTGTGTGCAGTTTCATATGGTGGCGTGAGAGGGGGTGAAGTCAGTGTGAGGTGCATTCTGGGTATCGTAGTCCGGAGGCTGGAGATCACAGGAGATCACTGGAGATTGTCTCCTCTCTAATAACCACAAGCTTTATTGCATGTTCCAAACTAGCAAACTGTTAAGTAAACGAAATAAACATCTGACATTGGAGCCTGATGTCAACCCAATGGGATAAAACTACCACCACCATGTTTAGCAGCAGAGCCTTACTATACTTGGCAAGTGTGAGATTAATACAATACTAATATAATATAGGACAGCAATATACACTACTGTAGTAAAACATACTTTAGATTGAAAAATACTTTTAAAATATAAAAATAAAACTGGGTAATAATACTAGTTCACACTTGGCTTGTTACAAGTTTAAACAAACCCTGAAAAACAAAAGAAAGACAAAGCTCTCCTCAAACTCCTGCAACATATATGAACTTAAAACCTTCCTCTATGCTATAAAAAAGCAAAAACAAGCCCATGAACATTTTAATGGCTATAATAGCACAGAGCCTGTCCTCTGAGACTGTCTCAGACACATGAACAGCGTCTCAAAAAGAAAAAGAAAGCACATTAATACAGAGCTCCTCTCACTGAGTTCATATTGCTCTACTTTGTGTCTTCATAGTTTAGTAGAGAAACATATAAAAAACATATAAAGCTTATTTGTATAAGCATCAGCTGTCTGTTTTCACTTTACAGTTTTATATGTGGATATGATCATAGTGTGTCCAAACTTTTGACTGGTTCTGTATATTATTATTATTTATTTTATTATTATTTAATGTTTTTTAAATATTTCCTACATTGTAAATGAATATTGAAGTCATCCAGACTATGAAGGAACACATAAGGAATCATGTAGTAACTTCAAAGTGTTAAACAAATTAAAATACATTTAGGTGGATCTTATCTGGGGTTAAGCTGTTAACTTGTGGTTTCTGAGACTGGTAACTCTGATTAACGTATCCTGTGCAATAGAGGAACTCTTGCTCTTTCATTCCTGGGGCGGTCCTGATGAGAGCCAGTTTCATCATGGTGTTTTTGATGGTCTTTTTACGACTGCACTTGAGGATACTTCTAAAATTCTTAAAATTTTTCGGATTTTCGGATTTCATATCTCAAATAGAGCTATTCGGAAAAGGTAGGGCCACCAGTTGCAGAACCTCATTAACCAAGATGCACGAAAACTGTCGGTTAAAAAACAGAGTTATTCCACCAAATATTTCACCAAATTGATTGCTTAACTTCTTAAACTTGTTTTCTTTGCATTATTTGAGGTCTGAAAGCTCTGCATCTTTTTTGTTATTTCAGTCATTTCTCATTTTCTGTAAATAAATGCTCTAAATGACAATATTTTTATTTGGAATTTGGGAGAAATGATGTCCGTAGTTTATAGAAGAAAACAGCAATGTTCATTTTACTCAAACATAAACCTATAAATAGCAAAATCAGAGAAACTGATGCAGAAACTGAAGTGGTCTCTTAAAATTTTCAGAGCTGTAGACTTTGATTTGCAACCAAAATTCAATATATTTCTGTAATCTTTCATTTTCCTAACTTGAGTTTTTTTTGACGGATAAGTGGCTTTGATTTCCAACAAGAATGTAACATCTGTCTAACATTGGAATAATTACATATATAGACTTTGATTTCCAACCAAATTAAAAACATAAATATGGGCGACATAGGGTTTTGATGCCAAACCAATGTTCGATTGATAGATAGATAGATAGATAGATAGATAGATAGATAGATAGATAGATAGATAGATAGATAGATAGATAGATAGATAGATAGACAGACATTGACTGAACACAGAAGAATAGAAAATATATAAGGGTATAAAAACCTTTCTATACAAGGTATAGAAAGATTAAAGGTATTGAAAGATTTTCAAATAAAATGTAACGTCCGCACGACATTAGTGTCCAACATCCTCCGGACGTTGAATTGATGGCTGGTGCATGCTGGGACGGCACGTTCAACACCTGTATCTATCTTCTTCTCTGAGATGGAATGTAAAGCGGGGCCAATTTTTCTTCGAAATGGAAAAGCGTTTCATCGACCATCTTTGTACGGGGGTGTATGTGTTGTTTCTCTCTCTAACGCTGAGGGAAAGGGCGAGCGGTTCTGCGGTATATGGGCTCTTTTCTCACTTTGTGTCATTTTCAGGCCAGCGCTCCCCCGGGACCCCCCAGCCGCGGGCCTGCCGTGTGTAACACATGGGCTCTGTCACTGCGCCTTATTTTAGAGTGCCCCGCTTGGCTGCAGGAGCATTCGCTTTATGTAAATCATATTAATAAATTTGCTCCAAAGTTGCTCTAAGGATTTCCACCCGCGCTACCAGAGGGTGACAGGGAGAGACAGAGTAATCCCTTTTGTTCAGACACGGCTCACTGCGAACCCTCAGCTTCTGTGTGTGTGTGTATATGTGTGTGTGTGTGTGTGTGTGTGTGTCTCTCTGTACAGCTCGCATGTTGTCACAGCCTGCCCTTACCCACAGCATTCCTGTCTGCACAAATCTGCTTATTTAATAATCCTGCAGGCTTTACTTCAAACACACTGCCATTATAATAACTGGAGCTATCAGCATTAAGAAGTGGAGTAGGTGTGAATTGCTCATTCACTCTTAATGGCTCCAATTCACATATTTCATTAAAAAATCCAAGTGATCAGGAGATTGCTGGTTCGAATCCCCGTCATGCAGCTTGCCATCAGCTGCCGGAGCCCTGAGAGAGTACAATTGAACAGCCTTGCTCTCTCTGGGTGGGTACAGTAGATGGCGCTCTTTCCCTTCATCACTCCAAAGGGTGATGTCAATCAGCACAAGACTGCATCTGTGAGATGATGTATTAGAACCAGAACCAAGTTGCTGCACTTTTCTCTGAGCGTTAGCGCTGTGATGCTACTCGGCAATGCTGCATCAGCAAAAGTTAGAATAAATAAGTGGTGGCTCCGATACTTCACATGTATCGGAGGAGGCATGTGCTAGTCTTCCTTCACTTTCCTGGTGTTGGGGCATCACTAGTGATAGGAGGAGTCCTAATGAGTGGGTTGGGTAATTGGCTATGTAAATTGGAGGGAAAATGGTATAAAAATGACATGTTTTACTGTATTGGTAGATATTTTTTTTCTGAATTCAGGAAATGGCTGATCATTTTGATTTCATTAATCCATAGGGTGTGATGAGACCCTTATCTCACAAAACGAGATGAGACAAGACTATAATGGGTTCATGAGAACAAGAGAACTTAATCAGGACATCATAGACACATAAAGGGGTTGGACAATGAAACTGAAACACATGGTTTTAGAGCACAATAATTTATTGTATCGACAGACAGTTCTGGTGGAAACAGGAGAGTTGAGATGCACATTAAACTCTGCCGTGATTTGATCAGCCGCGGTTTTATGTTTTTTTGGAGACAATCCGGGTTAGCACCCGAACATCCCTTTCAGAGAGCTTCCTCTTACAGCGTCCACAGTTAATCCAGTTGGATGTGGTTGGTCCTTCTTGGTGGTATGCTGACATTACCCTGGATACCGTGGCTCTTGATACTTGATCACAAAGACTTGCTGTCTTGGTCACAGATGCTCCAGCAAGACGTGCACCAACAATTTGTCCTCTTTTGAACTCTGGTATGTCACCCATAATGTTGTGTGCATTGCAATATTTTGAGCAAAACTGTGCTCTTACCCTGCTAATTGAACCTTCACACTCTTCATGCTCTTACTGGTGCAATAATGTGCAATTAATGAAGATTGGCCACCAGGCTACATTGTCCAACCCCTGTAGATGGTTAATTGGTTGATTGTAGTGCATAAGTCATGAATCATTGGTGACTATTTTATGTTTGGAGCAAATGTATTGGTTTAAATATGACCGTAATACACAGAATTTACAGTAAATACCACTAAATAATAAGACAACTTGGCAATAACTGTTTTGAGTCTTCTAAAAAGAAAGGTAAAAAGGTAAAGGAAGACAGGATAGACTCGCTGCAGTATAAATTGGTGGCAGGGGACGGATGGTCAGGCTTTTAAAAGTAAGTGACATTGAGTGTCATACTGAAGCAGCTGCCAGAGTCTTTTTAGACTATTAGCCCAAGTAGGACAGCGTCCCAATCCGCAGTGGACCTCCGGATGGCCAGAGCAGCTCGTTTATAGAGTCCACAGAGCCAGTGGAGACACTGGCCTATTTATGAGAATGTTCCGGATAAATCCATGCAAGGGATGGCAAATGTGTGTGTGTGTGTGTGTGTGTATCTTTGCCACAGTAAATCTTCTGTTTAATCGCCTATTACTTAAGCTACCACACACAGTGACTATGCCTAGTGCTCATACTCAATATACTGTACACAAATGCGCTCATACTGTACCTCCTTATACAGTAGTTAAAGGAGAACTCCGGTGTGAAATGGACTTGGGGTTAATTAAAACGTGATAAAAAGTTCTTACCTTTGTTGAATAGCTCACCTCCGCTCTCCTGCAGCTTTCTGAGATCCAGCATTTTGTGCACTTTACCCAAAAAGGCTTTTAGAGTACACTGTAAGCCCGGATACATTGAATTTACTTTAAAAAAATTGTGGAAAACGGTTGCCTTAAAAAAGTTGAGTAATAGGTAATGAAAACTTAAGTTAGCATAACTTATAACATCGTCCACAGTTAATCCTGTTGGATGTGGTTGGTCCTTCTTGGTGGTATGCTGACATTACAATGGATACTGTCTTGGTCACAGACCAAGACAGCGCCAGCAAGACGTGCACCAACAATTTATCTTCTTTTAAACTCTGGTATGTCACCCATAATGTTGTGTGCATTGCAATATTTTGAGCAAAACTGTGATCTTTCCCTGCTAATTAAACCTTCACACTCTGCTCTTACTGGTGCAATAATGTGCAACTAATGAAGATTGGCCACCAGGCTGCTCCAATTTAGCCATGAAACCTCCCACACTAAAATGACAGGTGTTTCAGTTTCATTGTCCAACCCTCTTTGCAGGACACCATAAGGAACCTCTACAATTCAATTCAATGCCAAAGCATCTAGCATGTTGTGTTACACATGCGTTACACACTTTACAATCTGAGCTACATTTCTGAATGTGTAGCTCAATAGATGTTGCACATATCCATCTATATCCTATGTTTAAATATGTTTTGTTCCTGGTAGCTTTTATATTAATTCTAAAAAGCACTGCAATCAGACACTTCCTTCTGGATGCAACTACTTCCCTATTCCCAGGAAAACAAACAGAGAGCCAGAGTGGGTAATTAGGAGCATCTGGAGAATTCCCAGCTGGCCTCAGTAACGCTCCGGATCATTTACTACGGTACAACAGTACGTATTAGGTATTGCTCTCCTGCAAACTTTACAGGAGAAGATTTTAACAAATTGCCCACCATCTTGGCTGTCAATCAGACACTATAAGCAGTACCACTTTAAAATACGACTACCTTTATAAAGGGTTTATAAAAGGTTTACAATTAGTTTTTTGATGGTTACTAATTAGGTTGTAAATGCTTAAAAAATCATTAATAATCAGTTATAACACATACGTAGAAAGGACAACAATGACCTGTTGTTTGCCAAATAGTGAACTATATTACACAGCCATCTATATTGTTGTCCTTTCTATGTATGTGTTATTACTGATTATTAATGATTTTTAAGGCATTTACAACCTAATTAGCAACCATTAATAAACTAATTGTAAACAATTTATAAACCCTTTATAGGAGAGAGAAAAAACCTTGTAAACTTTTAATGGAAGACAAGGTTAAAAGAGTTTATTTCAGTTCATTTTAAAGAGTTTCTATTGGTCCGTTCATCAAGAAATTTTGGCACAGTGTAAGGGACAGTTTATCTGTTCAAATTATGTAGTAAACTAAAAATCGACAAAAATGGAGATAAGTGTTTTTGTTGTTATTAATATTTTTAAGGCACTTACAACCTAATTAGTAACCATTAATAAACTAATTGTAAACCATTTATAAACCCTTTATAAAGGTAGTCTTATTTTAAAGTGGTACCCTATAATCTTTATTTATAGCGGTGTTGCAGTGAACGAAAAATCCAGAGTCCAGGTTAAATCCAGGATGAATTTAGGTTTTGATTTGGATCCAATGTTGGTTGGGTTTGAGTATGTAGCCCAAAGCTTTATGGTCAGAGCTTTAATCATGCCTTACCTGTGGAGCAATACACTGCCTCAACTGCTGGTGTGATGATATGCGGAGTCAGGCGTCATATTTGACAGCCAGTCTCCCCAAGTAGTGAAGTGAGGGACACGGTATGATGGGCAATGGGTAGTTTGTTTGAGTAAAATGAACATTGTTGTTTTATTCTATGAACTACGGAAATGAACATTTCTCCCAAATTCCAAATAAAAATATTGTAATTTAGAGCATTTATTTGCGGGAAATGAGAAATGGCTGAAATAACAAAAAGATGTCGAGCTTTCAGACCTCAAATAATGCAAAGAAAACAAGTTTATATTAATGAAGTTTTAAGAGTTCAGAAATCAATATTTGGTGGAGTAACAGTTTTTTATGCATCTTGGCATGCTCCTCTCCTCCACCAGTCCTACACGCTGCTTTTGGATAACTTTATGCTGCTTTACTCCTGGTGCAAAAATTCCAGCAGTTCAGTTTGGTTTGATGGCTTGCGATCATCCATCTTCCTCTTGATTATATTCCAGAGGTTTTTAATTTGGTAAAATCAAAGAAACGTATCATTTTTTAGTAGTCTCTTTTTTTCCAGAGTTGTACATGAAATCCTGAAATCCTGTGAAATCCTGCACATTCCGATTTTCAGCTGGAGCGGGCAGTAACGGGACTAAAACAAACAGGAGCATGCAGAAGTTATCGCCAAACGACCATTTATGATCATGTATCTCATCTTGTATCCTGGCTAAAAATACGCAACATATTATGTTAGAGCCTTCTTTTATTATTTACAGCATTACATTCACACAAATAAAGCCATAACTGCCCAAAGTCACTCATGAACGTATAGAAGTGTGTGGGCTGTGTCTGAAGGCCTGGTTTAGCTGGTTCTCAGTGTGTGTGAGCTGCAGCCTGGAGGGAATAGAGCAGACAAAGCTTCTATTTGTTCCATTTAACTTCAGGCATTTTGCCTTTAATAGCCTCCATTCTCTCACAAATCCACACCTAACTGACTGCAGTCCCCCCGTGACACTCTCAGAGCCCCTCACACACACACAGCTCTCTCACACACAGCTCTCTCACACACACAGCTCTCACAGTATGTGACGGAGTGTGTGTGTGTGTGTGTGTGTGTGTGTAGAGGAGTGAGTGTGTATTGATCGAAGTGTGTTTAATAATGTAATCGATGCTGCTGATGAGGAATATGACGCTAAAAGACGTAGAGGAGAGAAAGAACAAGGGAGGCTATAGATGGATAAAAAGAATACATGTAATACTGAATTGAATCACTTGAATCTTAAATGAACTGAATCAATGAATCAAATGTAATCAATCCAAATAACGTGAATGAACTGAATTGAAGTGAATCACTGAATCAAAGTAAAAATGAACATAACTGAGACAAATCAAACTGAACCAAACTGAACTAAAGTGACTCATAGAATCAAGCCTAATCAATCCGAATACACTGAATGGAGTCTAATGAGTAGATCAGCTTCATAAACTGTTCTGGGTTCAGCAGAATCTCATAGTTGTACTTAAGAAGGAATATATATTTTTTTTAATTTAACATGAAGTGAGCTCTGTTTAATAAACAAAACTGAATTAATCTGAGTCGAACTGAACTGAACTACACTAAAGGGAATGTAACTGAACTGAACAGAACAACTAAATTAAACCAAATTAATGAATCAAAGGTATTCAAATGAAATAATATTAAACTGGACAGAATCAAAATTCATTAAACCAAATTAAATCAAACTTACCTAAACTAAATTAACCTGACTTTAAACAGGAATGCTGAATGGAACTGAATTAAAGAACTCAATCAAATTTAATGAATATAACAAATATATAACTAAATTGAAAGGAATTAAATTAAACTTACTTTAAATTAAGTGAATTTAAATGAATCACTGAACAGAATGAAATCAAAATGAATTCAACTGAACATGATATAAATGGAGGAAACTGGATTGAAATAAACCATCTAAACTGAACCAAACAAAATGTAGTAACTGGATCAAATTTAGTCAAATAAGGAACTGAACAGAATTGCGCTGATAAGAACTGAATTTTTTTATTTGATCTGAATTGGATATAATTGATTCTGAACTGAATGTTGCAATGAAACTTGTAACTGAAACTTACTAAACTAAACTAAATCACTGAACTGAATGTAAATCAAATCATTTGAACTAAACATGGTTGAACTACAGTAAATGAGCTGAAATAAAAATAATTAACTGGACTAAAATGAGCAGAAGACTGGAACACTGACCACACACACACACACACACACACACAAAGCGATAGAGAGAGAGAGTGGGGGAAAGGGGGGGATTTAGGTTTTAGGGTAAAATCAGTAATGTGTCCTTCATGGTTTGTGGAGTTAATGGACATAAATGTTCCCTCTCTGGGCAAACTCTCCACACACACACACACACACACTCCACTCGGAGACCCATGCTGTGATGTCAGAGAGTGCTGAAATGTCCCGGGCCCTGCTGAGAGTGTGTGTGTGGTCAGTAAGGGTCATGTGTGTGGAGTGTGTGGACGCTCCATTGGTCAGGAACTCTTCCCCTCCGCTGCCTCCAAGCATGTACTTTCTGCTCAGCCTGCATAATTCATGAAGAGATGCCACACTGGGAGTGTGCACGTGTGTGTGTGTGTGTGTGTGTGTGTGTTTAAAGTGTGTGTGAAGCGGATATGAAGGTGTCCGCAACACTCTCTCAGTGTCCACCTAGCTGTCCTTCTGTCAGCCTTTGCTCTAATACACATCTCTGAGGGACACAGCTATGTCACACACACACACACAGCTGTGACATAATTCAGTACTCTTACGGCAGGTTGTTGCTACTCTAAACCAGTGGAATAGAAACTGGTTTTGCTGGGTGGTTGCTATGATATTTCAAGTCTAGGTTAGGGTGTACCGGGTGGGTGGTTGCTATAGTGGTTGCCATGGTCCTTAAGGTTACTCTACAGTATGTAATACGAATAGAAACTGGTTTTGCTGGGTGGTTGCTATGATATTTCAGGTCTAGGTTAGGGTGTACCGGGTGGGTGGTTGCTATAGTGGTTGCCATGGTCCTTAAGGTTACTATACAGTATGTAATACGAATAGAAACTGGTTTTGCTGGGTGGTTGCTATGATATTTCAGGTCTAGGTTAGGGTGTACCGGGTGGGTGGTTGCTATAGTGGTTGCCATGGACCTTAAGGTTACTATACAGTATGTAATAAGAATAGAAACTGGTTTTGCTGGGTGGTTGCTATGATATTTCAGGTCTAGTTTAGGGTGTACCAGGTGGGTGGTTGCTATAGTGGTTGCCATGGTCCTTAGGGTTACTGTACAGTATGTAATACGAATAGAAACTGGTTTTCCTGGGTGGTTGCCATGATATTTCAGGTCTAGGTTAGGGTGTACCAGGTGGGTGGTTGCTATAGTGGTTGCTATGGTCTTTCAGGTTACTTCTGTATATGTAATACAAATAGAAACTGGTTTTGCTGGGCGGTTGCTATGATATTTTAGGTCTAGGTTAGGGTGTACCCATTGAGTGGTTTCTATGTTGGTTGCTATGGTCCTTCAGGTTGCGTCATTTGGTCCCTATGTATAACATATAATAGGAATAGAATATAATAGGTTGATATGGTCCTTCAGGCTACGTCAGGTGGTCCCTACGTTTAATATATAATAGGAATAGAAAATGGTATTGCTAGGTGGTTGCTATGGTATTTCAGGTCTAGGTTAGTGTGTACCAGGTAGTTGGTTGCTATGATAGTTGCTATGATCCTTCAAGTTACTTTATTTCTTATTTCAGGTGGTTAGCTTGTCCTGGGTGGATGCTATAATATGTCAAGTGGTTAGAGCATTGCAGCTGGTTGCTATGGGGGTTATCATAGTATTTCGGGTGGTTGCTGTGGGGTTTACTATAACTCTTGTTAGGTAGGCATTAATATATTTTAGGTTTAAGTTGAATTCCAGGTGGTTGCTATGGTGGTTTTACTTCAAAAGACTGTTAAAGTATCATCTGGTGCTTGTAATGATGTTTAATGTGATTAGGATGTTTGAGGTGGTTGCTAAGGTGTTGGTTGGTGAATTGCTAGAAGCTTCCTATTTCGGGAGTGTATGACATTCCCAATGTTACTTAAGGTGGTTGCTAGGATGATGTTGGGTGGCTGCTATGATATTTCAGGTGGTTAGAATGTTCCAGGTGGTTGCTATGGCAGTTATACTCCAAAAGATTGTTATAGTGTGATCTGGTGCTTGATGTGATGTTTGAGGTGATTAGGATGTTTGAGGTGGTTGCTAAGGTGTTGGTTGGTGAATTGCTAGAAGCTTCCTATTTCGGGAGTGTACGACATTCCCAATGTTATCTAAGATGGTTGCTAGGATGATGTTGGGTGGCTGCTATGATATTTCAGGTGGTTAGTATGTTCCAGGTGGTTGCTATGGCAGTTACTTTGATGTTTCATATGTTGCAGGTAGTTAGGATGTTGAAATTGGTTAATATTTAATATAGTACTCCCAAATTTGTAAATTTGGTTTATATGGTTTATATTGTTTAGATCATTAAACAAGAACATTAAAAAGTAGGAGGTAAGGAATCTTATATTGGCGGTGTTGTTATCCACTACACCAACCAACACAGGGGATGTAATAGTGCAGAACATTTGTAAGTCTACCCAGACCCGTTATAAATAGCTTGTCTAGACTGATACTTACATGTACTCTTACACACACTAAAGCTCACTGACATCTCGCCTAAACACTCACACACAGAGTCCTGCTAGTGTTGTCCAGCCCTGCAGAGGCTCCAGTCAGGGTGTGATGATTAATTCACGCAGTGACACGCTCATTTAGTGGCGTGGAAAAGGCCGTGGCAGCGGGGCCAAACATTCATCAGACTGTTAGCATCTCCTGACAGCTGCAGCAAACGCCGCCATCCTGCTTTTAGTGAGGAAGAGCTGAAAAGAATATGATGGGGTTATCAAATCAGAGAGGGAGAGAGAGAGAGCGAGAGAGAGAGAGGAGGGGGTAGAAAGAGAGAGAGAAAGACACCATATATATATGTGCGTCGTCATGAAACATCTGGCCTGTGAGGTTGTTGAAATATAATGAAAGATAATGAAAAAAAAATAAATAAATAAAAAGCTTCTCTGGTGAGCTTTTGTTTATATTCCTCCCTTGTCTCTCTGTCTTTTGTTTCCGCCCTTCCTTGTTTTTCAGCCTGTTCTTGGGCTCCCTATCTCCTTATAAGGGCGTTTTTTTCCCCAGCTGTGTCCCAATTCACTTGCCGGGGCAGCGGTAGTGTATTGGGCCGCGATCCTGACGACCCACGTTCGATCCTGCGTGAGAAGCAGTGTGCTTATTTATATTTATTTATTTATTCATTTTATTTGTTCCTTTCTTCTTGGGTTTACCTGCTTTGAAATCAACTGTTCTGCCACTGGGTTCAACAACCCTCTGGGCTGGAGAGCTGCTAGTCTGTAGCACTCCATTCCATTACACTTCATTTTACAAAACAGATTGTATTTTTTTGTGGCCCGCAACATAATGGCTTGGAAAATATCTGGCCCGCGGCCAAACTTAATTGCCGACCCCTGTTTTAAAATAGTGATATTAAGGGTGGTTACTAGGGTACTCCAATTGGATACTTTGGCAAATTTTGGTTATAAAGTCAAGTCAAGTCAAGTAGTTTCGTTGTCAATACTGCATATGTACAGGACATACAGAGAATTGAAATTACGTTACTCTCCTTCCCAAAAATGTACAGCAAGTACAGAAAATTGATATATAATATAAAAGAATGGGAGACACTTTATGTACTATACAACAAGGACACAGTAGACATACAAGAGACAGAAGACAATAGTGCAATAGTGATGAAGGGTGAAAATAAGATATCGAATATAAAAGAATGGGAGACACTATATGTACAATACAACAAGGACACAAATAGACATACATAAGACAGAAGACAATAGTGCCATAGTGATGGGGGGCTGATTAAGATGGAATGACATTACAAGTATAAACAGTATATATAGTATAATAGCTTAAGGCTATGTTTTTCACCAATATGTAGAACCCATAAGCAACAAGAGTTGTTATGGGCTTATAAAGACCCATTGCCTTTATCTGGGAACCCTTTTTTTTAATAGTATACGGTAGGGTGACCATATTTTCATGTGTGAAAACCAGGTCACACGGGACCTTGTGCTCTAACAGTGATACTGCACTGTGGGTTTTTGAGGGGGCGGGTTTGGGGGGTCTGGAAGGGGGTCTGGCGATGGATTATGGAGCGAGGTGAGTGTGCTGTAACAGTGATACTGCACTGTGATTGTTGACGGGGGGGGGGGGGGTGGGGGGGGGATTGACGCTGTCTACTGCTCTCAGGGATTATGTCACACGCAGCACCGTGCGCAGTGCCCTAGTGCCTGTAAATGTAATGGTCCAATGAAGGTAATTTAAAAAATAGGACATCTCCTCACTTTTTAAAAAAAAAACGGGACGCCCGGAACAGGACGTGAAATACGGACCTGTCCCAGGAAATACGGACGTTTGGTCATCCTAGTATACGGTACCAAAAGCATTGATTCTAGCAGAAGACGACAAAGATTGCAGCCGGAGGAACTCCAGCCAAACACGGCCACATTAGCGGTGGCAGGCGTCCCTGTTCTCCACCCAGCGGAGGCCTGTAAAATATTCTATTAGATTACCCTCCAATTGCAGCTCCGAGTTCGGCCGAGGAAACGTTTGCTCTGCCACCATCTGTCCGAATGGTAGGACATATTGGAAATCAAAGCGGGGGGTCAGAGGAGAGCTGGCCTGCGGGTCCTGATGGCCTTCGCTCGGGCCGGCAGTACAGAACATGGCAGAGACAGAGCCGCCGATACACAGAGGTGGCTGAGGCCCACCTGCGTCAACACACGGCCATATGGCTGGAGTGGAGGATGAAGAAAGAGAAAGAAAAAGAGGGAGGCAGAGACGGAGAGAGAGAGAGAGAGAGAGAGAGAGAGAGTGAGATGACAGGTATGTACACTCACACACACACACAGATATTCGTACAAACACACACACACACAGATGGCAAGTTTACATGCTTATAGAAATGAGATGAGACAAACTAACTGACCAGCCTCACTGGGACCAAGCAGACGTAGACGTTTACCAGCCGTGTAAATTGGGTTTTCTATACAATTACACGCCAAACGTCATGGGGTAGCAGCATATAAATTGAGCATGAAGGCTTAAAAACGGCTTGTATAAGTTGTGAGGTGTTATCTTGTTAAGGTGCAGTTGAACACTTTCTTGATGTTGGTACTTGAAATGTGCCAAACAGTGCAGTGGTTGGTAATGATCGTGACTGGCAGTGTCTGGCTTGAATGGTCCATGCAAAATCCCAAGTCATGGACACTGGACTACAGAGATTTCAAAGCAATTCAAGGTATATGATACAGTATTTTTACACCAAGGTCAGAACCAAGGTTGTGTACTTACTGTATGTTTCTTTATAATAACTTAGGTAGGCTGGATTTCACGTTGACTGGTCTTTTACATTAATGGGTTTTTAAGACGATTGTTTTGACGATAGCCAAATAGTCTCAACTTCCTGTAAATGATCCAAAAGTCCAAAAAAAATCCATATTTTCACTGCAAACTAGGTCTGCACTATATGAAAATAAAAAAAATCAATGTAAATGTTCTTTTTTCTGCGCTATATATTGCGATATTAAACAACGCAGGGCTCATGACGTTACCAGCCCCACCCCCACATGCACGCTGTCCCGCCTCCGGACCGGTCAAGAGCATAGTCAGTGCTGAGCACTCATAACCTGAGGAAAAGATCAAAACAACAGTAATCGTCCCTTTAATCATGCATTTAAATGGCTTTTTAAAAGGTAAATTAGAGTGTTTTTCTGGGAATAAAAGTGTGAATTCAGCTGTAACTGGAAATATCTGCGCTAGACTTTGATGTACAGCTTTCGACACATGTGTGTACAAGCACGTGCCCAACCATGTGGATGGAGGCCATGTGATTACCCCATGTTTACTCCTGCCCCCCCTCCTTGTGCTTCTCGTCCAGGCAGCAGCAGCCTGTCACTCACACAGACACAGAGACAGCGCTGTGTATCTTATTCTCGTGTCAAGAATCAAAACACTGCAACATGATGTGTTTGATTTAATTGCCTTAAGTGACATCACACATCCTGCAATATGACACACATTACTGCAAATGAACCAAAAACATGGTTCAGTTTGATCCAGACCGAGACCACCTCTTTAATCTGAACCAAATTTATCTTAAACTACGGTCCGAGGCACCTTCCACATTGTGCTGGAACAGTGGCCATTGCTGGCAGCTGATGGTGGGTTTGTTAATAAAGCAATCTGGCCACTACAAACAGAAACAAGCACAAAAAAACAGAACTATTTCCAATAAAAACTCGACAGGAAAAGCCAAACAGGACCTGCTTCTCATCACCTGCTCCCTCCCTCAGCCCAGAGCAGACAGGTGTCCCAGCCTCCATCCATCAAAACTGAAGACTCCAGCCAATGAGAAGCTTCAATTCCAACCAGGACCAAACCGAGCCTGCAGAGACTAAAGAGAGAGAGAGAGAGAGAGTAATTGACTAACACTGCTCCAAATCCATCAGACAGACAGACTAAGAGAGAGAGAGAAAGAGAGAAAGAGAAAAAGAAAGAGGGAGAGAGGAAAATTATGGTTTATGCCAGAAACTAAAGACAAGAAAAGAAGAAAAAATAGATAGTAAGTACAAAGAAAGAAAGAGAAGGAAAAAAAAACAGTAGGAAAGAGAAGGATAAAGGAATGTACAGAGGAACAAATGGCAGAAGAAAGGCTAAATAAAGTAAGTACAATCCTTTAAGTGACAAAATAAAGAGAAAAATAGTGAAGAAAGAACAAAAAAAATAAGAAAAAAAGAAAAATACACAAAAAATAAGCAATGAAAGATGTAAAGAAGAAAAAAATGGAAGAGAACAAAAATATAAAAAAAGAAAGAAACATAAGGAGAAAGACAATTGTGGAAAAAAGGCAGAGCAAGAAAGAAAATGGACAAAAGTAATAAAGTAAAGGGAAAAAAATCAAGGAAAAAAATAGAAATAAAGAAAGAAAGAAATAAAGAAAGATAAAGAACAGAATGGAACAACAGGGAAGACAAAAAGGGGGGAGGAAGAAAGAAACTCTAATATAAAAAAAGAAAAAAGAAAATAACAGATTAAATAACAAAAAAGATTAAAAAATAACTTGACATCAAAAGAAAGAGTGAAATATAGAAAGAGAGAGAAAAAAACAGTAAAAGAGGGATGGAAAGAGATACATCTATTCCTCTCTCTCTCTCTCTCTCTTACTAATTTCCACATGCTCTCACGCTCGTGTAGTGAGTGAGAGAGAGAGAGTGAAAGCTGATGAATCCTCAAGATGTGAAAACTGTAGTTTCTTAATTAAAGCTCATTTCCCTCTACACCCCCCCCCCACAACCACCACCAGCAGCACTACACCCCCCTCACCCCCCGGGGGCGGTGGGTAATTAGCCGGCTGGGCTGTTATGGGCAGGGCTCACGCCGCTATATTGACTGGCGTAATCCGCCTCCGCTGTGGGCAGCCCAGAAGAGGAGAGCCCCCCGGACGAGCTGAGCTGGAGACACAGCCAGGAGATAACTGAGGAGAATCTTCAGCCACAGGCCAGAAACACCTTACTGCAGAGCCCCCGCCAAGGGACCCCCAAAGCAAAGCGCAATAACCGTAGATTTCCCTCATTTAGGGACCTGGGGGCCCCATGCAGTGAAAGGGCCCATAAGCAAATACCATAATGAGACTTATCTGACAATACAATCATTATCTGGGGTCTATTATTCCTTCATATCTGCCCCTGGTGTGTGAAAGGGAGGTAATTATGTTTTAAAGCTGATGAGGGTGGATGGGTGGGCTGATGGGTGGGTGGGCTGATGGGTGTTGGTGGGGAGAAGGAGCTAATTGTAGTCAAGCGCTTTACTGTGACACAGAGCCAATCATTCATAATACCTTTTACTGTCACAGTCCAGTAATAGCCGTGTTCTGCAACCGGCCACTTTATTAGAAACATTTAGATCTGTTGATGCACCATTTTTGCTCTAGATCTTCATCAGTGGTTGATTTCTGAAGAAAAAAATGGCAAACGAAAATAGAGACAAAAAGAAAGAAAGAAAGAAAGAAAGAAAGATCACACAGATACACAGAATAAAGTATAAAAGCAAAAAGAACAAAATAAGGAATAAAAGATGATAAGAAGGAAGAAATGGAAGATAATGAAAAAATAAGAAAAGCAAGAAAAAAAGGATACAAAAAAGAAAGAAAGAAATAGAAATAATACAATAGTCAACAAAGATTGTGCCATCTTGCTCTAGGATTACCTCTCAATATGTCAATTATTCCATTCTTGAAAGAAAGAAGAAGAAAAAAAAGAATGAAAGAAAGAAAGAAAGAAAAAGCACACAGATACACAGAAGAAAGTATGAAAGCAAAGAGAACAAAATAAGGAATAAAAGATGGAAAGAAGGAAGAAATGGAAAATAATGAAAAAATAAGAAAAGCAAGAAAAAAAATAACAAAAGACCTAAGAAAGAAAGAAAGAAAGAAAAGCAGACAGATACACAGAAGAAAGTATGAAAGCAAAGAGAACAAAATAAGGAATAAAAAATTGAGAAGAAATGGAAGAGACAGAAACATAAGAAAAGCAAGAAAAAATGGACAAAAGATAGAAAGAAAGAAAATAAAGAAAGAAAGAAAAAGCACACAGATACACAGAATAAAGTATGAAAGAAAAGAGAACAAAATAAGGAATGAAAGATGGAAAGAAGGAACAAATGGAAAAGAATGAAAAGAAACTCAAGAAAAAAAAATAACAAAAGACCAAAGAAAGAAAGAAAAAAAGACAGAAAGAAAGAAAGAAAGAAAACAAAAGAAAGATAGAATAAATAGAGAAGAAAGTATGAAAAAAAGTATGGACCCAAAATGTTATTACATAGTTTTTATTACATTACTATTACAGTGTTATTATTATAATGTTATTACCACAATATTACATGCTATTTACAGCTGTGTTTTTTGAAGACAGGCAGATAGATGAATGGATGGATGGATGACTGGATGGATGGATGGAGAGGTACAGAAGGTAGGGGTTAAAGTTGAGTGTATGTTTCTGGGGCAGCAGTATTCTGTAGTGCAGGTTGAGCAGCTGTTACTCTGTGCTGTTTTACTGACGTCTCCCTCACAGCTAAAGGAAGCAGCTGGAATGATCTGGAGTGTCTGGGAGATGATGGAGCTGTCCAGAGAGAGAGAAACCGAGGAGCAGAGAGACAGATCCTTTCATCAATCACCCACTACAGCCTGAGAGAGAGAGAGAGACAGAGAGAGAGACTTTGAAAGGGACGCTGTGGCCAAAATGAGAAAGACATTCGTTCTGAGTTGTATTATAAAGAGTAAATTCTACACCAGGGTTTCTTAACCTTTCACAGCTCAAGTCCCACTTAAAGTCCCCTACAATTTTTAACACGACCTTCAGGAATATTTTTAATTTGCCATTTAAAACCAAATACAGCGCAAACACCAACGTCACAGATTTTTTTCCCCAAAAGATTAGATTAGATTACATTCAACTTTATTCTCATTGTGCAGTGTACAAGTACAGACCCAATGAAATGCAGTTAGCATCCAACCAGAAGTGCAATATATAGTGTTATTTACATAAAGTGCATTGATATAAGTATATACACATAAGTATAAATATATAAATATACAAATATATAACTATATCTACAGAAGTATCTTACATAAATGCAATATGGATGTACAAAATAGCCATTATATAAAATATTATGTAAAATTCTGCAGTTTTATGAACTTTTGAGCCCACTCACAGCCTACAAAGAAAGAAAGAAAGAAAGAAAGAAAGAAAGAAAGAAAGAAAGAAAGGAAGAAAGGAAGAAAGAAAGGAAGGAAGAAGAAATGTACAGCTAAAAAAGTGAAAGACAAGAAATAAATGAACATAGCATAAATAGAAAAACAAAGGAAGAAATAACTAAAGAAAAGCACACAGATATACAGAAGGAAGTATGAAAAAGAAAACAAAATAAGGAATGAAAGATGGAAAGAAGGAAGAAATGAAAGAGAACGAAAAGAGTGGAAAGAGACAATTAAGGAAAAATAGGAGGAAAAATATATTAAAATGGAAGAAAATAGAAGAGAGGAAAAGAGAACAGAAGATATATGAGAAGAGAATGGAGGACAGGTAAAGGTGAGGAAGGTAAGGAAATATATGATACGAGGCAAAAAAGAGAGGATAGGAGAAGAAAAGAGAATATGGGAGGACAGAAGAGAAGATGATAGAAGAGAAGATAAAATAAGAAAAGAGAAGAGGATAGAAGAGAAGAGGATAGAATAGAAGAGGACAGGATATGATAGAAAAAAAGAGAAGAGGATAGAAGAAAAGAGTAGAAGAGAAGAAAAAAAGAGAAGAGGGTAGAAGAAAAGAGTAGAAGAGAAGAGAAAAAAGAGAAGAGGATAGAGTAGAAGAGAAGAGAAAATGATAGAAGAGAAGAGAAGCAAGGAAAAAACAAGCAAAAAGAAGAGCATAAAAGACAAGAGAAGGGAGGAGAAGAGAACAGAAGAGAATAGAGTAGAAGAAAAGATGATAGAAGATAAGAGGATAGAAGATAAGAGGATAGAAGAGAAAAAGGATAGAAGAGAAGAGGATAGAAGAGAAAAGAAGAGAAAATGATAGAAGAGGATAGAGTAGAAAAGAAGAGGATAGAAAAGAAGAGGATAGAATAGAAGAGGATAGAAGAGACGAGAAGAGAAGAGAAGAGAAGAGAAGAGAAGAAAGATGATGCTTTGTTTGATTTGGTTTATTCTATTTTGAATCAGCAGTATTGGAGTATTATGGGTCAGTGAGCGCTTTGGGTTTAGAGCTGAGTTTCTGGTTGGGGTTCTGGTTGATGTTCTGGTTAAGGTTCTGGTTGAGGTTCTGGTTGGGGTTCTGGTTGAGGTTCTGTTGGGGTTCTGGTTGAGGTTCTGATGGGGTTCTGGTTGGGGTTCTGGTTGAGGTTCTGACGGGGTTCTGGTTGAGGTTCTGGTTGAGGTTCTGATGGGGTTCTGGTTGAGGTTCTGGTTGGGGTTCTGGTTGAGGTTCTGACGGGGTTCTGGTTGAGGTTCTGGTTGAGGTTCTGGTTGAGTTTCTGGTAGAGTTTCTGGTTGATGTTCTGGTTAAGGTTCTGGTTGAGGTTTTGGTTGGGGTTCTGGTTAAAGTTCTGGTTGGGGTTCTGTTTGATGTTCTGGTTGGGGTTCTGGTTGAGGTTCTGATGGGGTTCTGGTTGAGGTTCTGGTTGAGGTTCTGGTTGAGTTTCTGGTAGAGTTTCTGGTTGATGTTCTGGTTAAGGTTCTGGTTGAGGTTTTGGTTGGGGTTCTGGTTAAAGTTCTGGTTGGGGTTCTGTTTGATGTTCTGGTTGGGGTTCTGGTTGAGGTTCTGGTTGAGGTTCTGGTTGATGTTCTGGTTGAAGTTCTGGTTGGGGTTCTGGTTGAGGTTTTGGTTAAAGTTCTGGTTGGGGTTCTGGTTGAAGTTCTGGTTAAGTTTCTGGTTGAGTTTCTGGTTGAGTTTCTGGTTGGGGTTCTGGTTGAGGTTTTGGTTGGGGTTCTGGTTAAAGTTCTGGTTGGGGTTCTGTTTGATGTTCTGGTTGGGGTTCTGGTTGAGGTTCTGATGGGGTTCTGGTTGAGGTTCTGGTTGAGGTTCTGGTTGATGTTCTGGTTGAAGTTCTGGTTGGGGTTCTGGTTGAGGTTTTGGTTAAAGTTCTGGTTGGGGTTCTGGTTGAAGTTCTGGTTAAGTTTCTGGTTGAGTTTCTGGTTGAGTTTCTGGTTGGGGTTCTGGTTGAGGTTCTGGTTGAGGTTCTGGTTAAGGTTCTGGTTGAGGTTCTGGTTGAGGTTCTGGTTGAGGTTCTGATGGGGTTCTGGTTGAGGTTCTGGTTGGGGTTCTGGTTGAGGTTCTGACGGGGTTCTGGTTGAGGTTCTGGTTGAGGTTCTGATGGGGTTCTGGTTGAGGTTCTGGTTGAGGTTCTGGTTGATGTTCTGGTTGAAGTTCTGGTTGGGGTTCTGGTTGAGGTTTTGGTTAAAGTTCTGGTTGGGGTTCTGGTTGAAGTTCTGGTTAAGTTTCTGGTTGAGTTTCTGGTTGAGTTTCTGGTTGGGGTTCTGGTTGAGGTTCTGGTTGAGTTTCTGGTAGAGTTTCTGGTTGATGTTCTGGTTAAGGTTCTGGTTGAGGTTTTGGTTGGGGTTCTGGTTAAAGTTCTGGTTGGGGTTCTGTTTGATGTTCTGGTTGGGGTTCTGGTTGAGGTTCTGATGGGGTTCTGGTTGAGGTTCTGGTTGAGGTTCTGGTTGATGTTCTGGTTGAAGTTCTGGTTGGGGTTCTGGTTGAGGTTTTGGTTAAAGTTCTGGTTGGGGTTCTGGTTGAAGTTCTGGTTAAGTTTCTGGTTGAGTTTCTGGTTGAGTTTCTGGTTGGGGTTCTGGTTGAGGTTCTGGTTGATGTTCTGGTTAAGGTTCTGGTTGAGGTTCTGATGGGGTTCTGGTTGAGGTTCTGGTTGGGGTTCTGGTTGAGGTTCTGACGGGGTTCTGGTTGAGGTTCTGGTTGAGGTTCTGATGGGGTTCTGGTTGAGGTTCTGGTTGAGGTTCTGGTTGATGTTCTGGTTGAAGTTCTGGTTGGGGTTCTGGTTGAGGTTTTGGTTAAAGTTCTGGTTGGGGTTCTGGTTGAGGTTCTGGTTGAGTTTCTGGTTAAAGTTCTGGTTGGGGTTCTGGTTGAGGTTCTGGTTGGGGTTCTGGTTGAGGTTTTGGTTAAAGTTCTGGTTGGGGTTCTGGTTGAGGTTCTGGTTGGGGTTCTGGTTGATGTTCTGGTTGAGGTTCTGGTTGAGTTTCTGGTTGAGGTTCTAGCCGAGGTTCTGGATTAGTTTCTGGTTGGGGTTCTGTTTGGGGTTTTGGTTGAAGATCTGGTTGAGGTTCTGGTTGAGTTTCTGGTTAAGTTTCTGGTTGATGTTCTGGTTAAGGTTCTGGTTGATGTTCTGGTTGATGTTCTGGTTAAGTTTCTGGTTGATGTTCTGGTTGAGGTTCTGGTTGGGGTTCTGGTTGAGGTTTTGGTTAAAGTTCTGGTTGAGTTTCTGGTTGGGGTTCTGGTTGAGGTTCTGGTTGATGTTCTGGTTGAGGTTCTGGTTGAGGTTCTGATGGGGTTCTGGTTGAGGTTCTGATGGGGTTCTGGTTGAGGTTCTGGTTGAGGTTCTGGTTGATGTTCTGGTTGAAGTTCTGGTAGGGGTTCTGGTTGATGTTCTGGTTGAGGTTCTGATGGGGTTCTGGTTGAGGTTCTGGTTGAGGTTCTGGTTGATGTTCTGGTTGAAGTTCTGGTTGGGGTTCTGGTTGAGGTTCTGGTTGGGGTTCTGGTTGAGGTTTTGGTTAAAATTCTGGTTGGGGTTCTGTTTGAGGTTCTGGTTGGGGTTCTGGTTGATGTTCTGGTTGAGGTTCTGGTTGAGTTTCTGGTTGAGGTTCTAGCCGAGGTTCTGGATTAGTTTCTGGTTGGGGTTTTGGTTGAAGATCTGGTTGAGGTTCTGGTTGAGTTTCTGGTTAAGTTTCTGGTTGATGTTCTGGTTAAGGTTCTGGTTGAGGTTCTGGTTGAGTTTCTGGTTAAGTTTCTGGTTGATGTTCTGGTTGAGGTTCTGGTTAAGTTTCTGGTTGATGTTCTGGTTGAGGTTCTGGTTGGGTAATAGGTCAGTGGTAATGGCTCTGACTCCACCGTGCAGGCTTTAGCTATAGTTAATAATTGGGTTTTTTGTGGACTTTTTCAGACTTTAGCATGCAGAGACTCTGTGGAACACTCATCCCTACTAGTCTCTCTCTCTCTCTTTGTCTTTCTCTCTCTCTCTCTGTCTCTCTCTATTTCTGACAGGCCTCCATCTCTGTGTGCTTGTTGACAGAATGTTAATTACCTCTCCGCCATCTGAATAATTCATGCATCTTAATTAGCCCGATCTCCTCTGTCATGTTTCTGTAATGACAACTGATCTCTCCTCCTTCCCTCCTTTCCTCCTCTCCTCCTTTCTTCCTTCCTCTCCCATCTCACACTCCGCCAGTGGAGCGTTTCCAACAGCTTGCTGAAAGAAAAAAAAAACTCGCTCTCTGTAACAAATGATGGTGTGATAGAACGGCTGCCCATGTTGCTGTTCTTTCAGCAGATGCATCCTTACGCTTTTTCCTTCCAGAGCTTCCGTTCTGTTTCACACCAGAACAACCACTGTACATACAGTACCTTACCAGAGCCCTGATTGGCCGATCTGTTTAGAATGAAGGTTTTGTGAAACTTAAATTACCCTAAATTGAAAGGCATCTTCACCTAACTCCACCATTATTGCTGCTATAGGTATACAGTTTAAAACCACGCACTTGTTATTATGTTCAGACTGTAATAATAATAAAAACGTATACAGCAGATTCCTACCTGGTTTAATTTCATATTTCTATTTGATTTAAATTCATATTCAAGAGTGTTAAAACTACATTGACCCATTCTGTTGATTCATACTGGATAAAAAAAATCACTTCACCATTACTGCTGTCAGATTTATAAACTTTAGATTAGAGACTCTTTAGAGTCATACTGTATTCTTAAAAACACTCCAGCACTGTTGCAGTTGTTTTAAAGTAAATGGGATTTAGTTGTGGTGGTTTCCCCTGATGTAGCATTATTCATCCTCTTGGTGTTGGGTTGGATGGTGGATAAGGGTCTCAATCCAAGTTTTTGATCCAAGTCTCTATTTTTATACATAAAGCTTAGATAGGAATAAGTTATTAAAGTTATTAATAGCTCACATTTTAGAATGTTTTATAGATACTCTGATATTTAGTTTCAGGTGAAGTTCAGAAAATATACAAAAATAAATTAAAATGAACTTCAAAGCAAGCTGAACTGCTTGACTTTTTGCACTAGGAGTGAGTAGCATAAAGTTATCCAAAAGCAGTGTGCAAGACTGGTGGAGGAGAACATGATGCCAAGATGCATGAAAACTGTGATTAAAAAACTGTTATTCCATTAAATATTGATTTCTGAACTCTTAAATGAAAGAACACTTTATGAATATGAACTTGTATTTTTTTATTTATTTGAGGTCTGAAAGCTCTGCATTTGTATCTGTTTTGTTATTTCAGCCATTTATCATTTTCTGCAAATAAATGCCTTAAATGACTATATTTTAATTTGGAATTTGGGAGAAATATACCTATAAATAGCAAAATCATAGAAACTGATTTAAAAAATGAAGTAGTCTCTTAATTTTTACTTCTTGTGGTAGAGTTATTTTAACACTTTATTGAGTGGGCCCATATGTGTTCTAGGACAGAGTTGAATTCAAATCTTAAAGAGCTAATTAACACCTAATTAGTTTAGGAACTACTAGAGCAGGGGTATGGAGTCAAAAAAGGGTCATAAAGATTTTGAGTTTGTAAAACAGAAGTCACAAATGTACTGAAACTTGTAACTGCGTTTAAGAAACTTGTAACTGCATTTAAACAACTACATGCACGTAAATCCAAATCCACAAATTAACTGGAATGTGCAAACTTGAAACAGAAAGTAATATTAATAATAATTCAAATGTACAAATGTGAAAAAATATTTTAAATATATATAAATATATATTTTTTAATTTGTAAATTCAATCTTGTGAATGTGTGAATCACATGGAATTTGTGAGGTTGTAAATGTGACAGTGGGTGTTTTTCACTGTGGAGCTAAAAATCCTCTCATTCACCTTCTCTGCTGCGTGTGCGAAGCTCTAGCTGCAGTTGCGAATTTTGACCCTGTTTTGACGCCTGATTGATGGACCAATAGGAAAGCTTTATCCGGACCAATCAGATTACGGGGTTTGTTTAACCAATCAGAACAATGGGTGGGTCTCTGCAGCTCAGAGTACTGGGCGTGTCGAAAGGTGGTCCTCTATTGGTCTATTGGAGCTGACGTTCCGCGTGGCCGCCATTTTTGAGTCGGCCACCATGCGCCCCCCAGTGGATGAATTTACACTGAGGAAGGAGTTTAATAAACCGATAATATTAATAACTCTACCAATTTTTACCCGATTTACACACGGTTTGTTTTGTTACAAACAGCAGAGATGTAGTAATGATACAGGACGCTGTCACACATTACAAATATGTGCTTTCATGCTGAAATACTTTACATTATGCTCTTTATCAAAGACAGACATATGGTATAGCATATTAATTAGTACATAAATTAATTAATTTATTAATATATATATATATATATATATATATATATATATATATATATATATATATATATATATATATATATATATATATGTATATATATATATATATGTGTGTGTGTGTGTGTGTGTGTGTGTGTGTGTGTGTGAGTGTGTGCATGTACATAAATATAAAATTAATTCATATTATTAGAACATAATATAAAGTATTTCAGCATGAAAGCACGTATTTGTAATGTGTAAATCGGGTAAAAATTGGTAGAGTTATGAATATTATTGTTTTATTAAACTCCTTCCTCAGTGTAAATTGATCCACTGGGGGGCGCATGGTGGCCGACTCCAAAATGGCGGCCACACTTTCGACACGCCCACATCTTTCGACACGCCCAGTACTCCGACCTGCAGAGACCCACCCATTGTTCTGATTGGTTAAACAAACCCCGTAATCTGATTGGTCCGGATAAAGCTTTCCTATTGGTCCATCAATCAGGCGTCAAAACAGGGTCAAAATTCGCAACTGCAGCTAGAGCTTCGCACACGCAGCAGAGAAGGTGAATGAGAGGATTTTTAGCTCCACAGTGAAAAACACCCACTGTCACATTTACAACCTCACAAATTCCATGTGATTCACACATTCACAAGATTGAATTTACAAATTAAAAAATATATATTTATATATATTTAAAATATTTTTTCACATTTGTACATTTGAATTATTATTAATATTACTTTCTGTTTCAAGTTTGCACATTCCAGTTAATTTGTGGATTTGGATTTACGTGCATGTAGTTGTTTAAATGCAGTTACAAGTTTCTTAAACGCAGTTACAAGTTTCAGTACATTTGTGACTTCTGTTTTACAAACTCAAAATCTTTATGACCCTTTTTTGACTCCATACAGGGGTGTCCAAACTTTTTCTGTTGGGGGCCAGAAGTAGAAATATATTTGAAGTCACGGGCCACAGACTCTGTAATAAAACAAATGATGAAATATACCACTTTAAAGAATACATTTTCCTGATTACTTTCATTTACACACCATTTTACTTGACTTACTATCTTTATCTTTGACAGTGTTGTGTAAACTAAGATTTTTCAAATTGATGTTTAATTTCATGTTGTTTCTTAATATTAAACTCCTTAATTACGGCAACTTTTAGACTCTTTGGCCCGTTTTTCTGTGCTAGAAATGCGCACTCTCTCTGCTTTTAGACTCTTTGCCCCGTTTTTCTGCGCTAGAAATGCGCACCCTCTCCGCTTTTAGACTCTTTGGCCCGTTTCTGACACCTAGTGTTCAAACTTTGAATCTCACATTATAAAAACCTGCTTAACAGAGGGCCAACTTTCATTCTATTTCTAAAATACCTCGCGGGCCGCTCCAAAAAAGGAAACGGGCCGCAAATGGCCCGCGGGCCGTAGTTTGGACACCCCTGTACTAGTGCTTAATGTAAAATTAAGGCAAAATATTGCTTATTTTATCTCTAACACAGTTGGATTTTGGCAACAGCACAATGTCTGAATGTATTGAAAGGATGAATCTATCCAAATTCCTTTAGCGCAGCCTTCCTACAAAATCCACCTGCTAGAATGCTAACCGCTAACTCTTTATAAAACACTAGACAAGAAAATCACGTGGTTTCCTTCAGAGACTCACCTTTGGAATCGCACTTGATTCAGCCGTGTTAAATTCTGCTCCTGCTGGGATGCAGGAAGGTGTTGTGGAAAAACCCAGAGTCTTTCCTTCTATTACAGCGATGTGAAAACATGCTAACAGGTCTTACTCAAAGAACCTGCCGGCTTTAACTCAGGAAGTGTGATTGTTGCTGATATACAGACGTTAAAATAAATCATACGGATGAGTAAAAAACGTTAATGAGCAGTGCCATTTGCTCAGCTCAGCACGGGCTCTGGCTAGCTGAAGGTTAGCATGTAGCGCTTGACTTACCTCAGCCCTTGGCCTGCAGACATCCACTCGCACTCCCAAACATCCATCTGCTTCAGCATTAGCAGCTAAATTAGTGGCTAAATTAGCCGCTTAATGTACCGTATTTAAATAATTGGCAAGTAATTAATAAGATGAGATGCTGTAGTCTGTCTCAGTGAGAGAGAGAGTGAGAGAGAGAGAGAGAGAGAGAGAGAGAGAGAGAGAGGGGGAAGACAGGCTATGATTAAGGAGATGTTTTAACACTGTTCTTTAAAAAGTTGCTGTTGTATCAATCATCTTTATTACATATTGTTACAATAACAACTTCTATAATTACCATATTCATTTAAATATTATAGTAATAAGATATCTAGACACTATTATTTAGATATCATCAGTTTACTATTAATCAACGTAATTTTAAAAGCCAGTTTTTGCCGAGATATCCGAGACAAATCCTGCTTGTCTTAAGGATTAATATTATTATATTAATATGTTCCTGGATTAAATGCATTAAATCATGTTTTTTTTTTATTTCAGTGCTGCAGCCACAAGTGGGATTAAAATTGAGAATGTAAAGTCTAGGTTCTAGACCATCTATTTGTCTATCTATCTATCTATCTATCTATCTATCTATCTATCTATCTATCTATCTATCTATCTATCTATCTATCTATCTATCTATCTATCTATCTATCTATGTAGATTTGTATATCTATCGATATAGGTCTATCTATCTATCTATCTATCTATCTATCTATCTATCTATCTATCTATCTATCTATCTATCTATCTATCTATCTATCTATGTAGATTTGTATATCTATCGATATAGGTCTATCTATCTATCTATCTATCTATCTATCTATCTATCTATCTATCTATCTATCTATCTATCTATCTATCTATCTATCTATCTATCTATCTATATTTGTATATCTATCTATCTATCTATCTATGTAGATTTGTATATCTATCGATATAGGTCTATCTATCTATCTATCTATCTATCTATCTATCTATCTATCTATCTATCTATCTATCTATCTATCTATCTATCTATCTATCTATCTATCTATCTATGTCTAGATTTGTATATCTCTCTAAATAGAGCTGTTTATTTATCATCTATCATCAGTCTCTGTCTGTCGATATATATCTATCTATCTATCTGTAATCATCACTGTAATACCACTGTAATAACACAATTATAATAACATTGCAATAACATGATAATAATAATAATTACACAATAATACTCAATAATCGTTGTTCCATAAAAGTTCCATATTATGATACTCTGAAACTAGTTAAACTGGGCTACAATTAGACTTACAGTAGGTTCAGCTGGTACAACTGGCTAAAAATGATATAATGGAGTTGAACTTGACACAGTTCCTTCATCTTGAAGTTCAAACCTGGGTTACATTAATTTTTTTTAGCATTTTGATAGGAGGAAATGGAAAATTAATGGAAAATATTTATAATAATAAAGTTTCTCAAGAAACAACGTGAATTCTGTCTTGTTGTTTTGAGTCATATTTATGGTTGACATCAACATCCTGTTCATGGGGTTTTAATGTGGAGGTTATATATGAGGTAACAGATGCCTTATATCCATCCTGCCAACACTGGCCAGTCAGATATCCAGCTCAGTTAGGGCTGTAGTGTGGCTGTAGACTCATCATGCTTATCAGGGAGATATTAACAGCAAAGCAGTGACATTTCATACAGTAAAAACAGCGAGATGTGTGAGAAATCAGCACCACTTTTACAAAGAGTTCTACAGGACGCTGAGCACTGGAGGGTCCTGCAGAACGCCTGCCTCTGGATGAATGGCTGCTCTGGAGCGCTCGCCGGCATCGCTTTCTGTCCCGTATCGGAAAACAGAGCGCTGAGGGAGGCGTGCGGAATTAGTGCAACATTAAACTCTGCTTCTAATTACCGTGTTCAGAGGGGCTGGCTTTCATAAATATTTGATGCCATGTCATCTGCGGCGCAGAAGGGCGGCGGGATGAAGGGATGAGATATGGAGAAAGAGAGGGAGGGAGGGAGGGAGAGACAGAACGAGCCAGATGAAAGGAGCAGAGGCAGCAGATATTATCGGAAAACGGAAGGATGAAAGAGGGCGGGATAGAGGGATGAACAAGGATGAATGAAGCTATTTAGGGGCAAAAAGAGCACAGGGCTAAAGATGGAGTTGTGGTGTAGAGGGACGCAAGGAAGACAGATGTAGGGAGAAAGATGTAAAGAAAGGGAGAGAGATAGAGATAAAGAGAGAGAGAATGGGTTTGAAAGAAACATTTCATCTCCCTTTTTTGTTGTCTTTTTGTTTATTTTTTAAAGAATTTAAATTTTAAATGTTACTGTTGCTCTACATTGGGAGAACATTGTGTGATGAATGGACCAATAGAAATGCTCCAAATTACATGGAATGAAATATGGAGAGAACAAGAGACAGTGAGAGAGAGAAAGAAGAGAAGAAAAAGTCAGTGAGAGACAACAAGACAGAGAGAGAAAGAGAGATAACAAGAAAAAGAAAGAGAGAACAGGGAGAGAAAGAGAAAAAGGGAGAGAACAAGAAACAAAGAGAAAGATGGAGAAAACAAGAGACAGTGTGAGAGAGAAAGAAGGGAGAGAACAAGAAAGAAATTCATTTCATCATTTTATTTAATTTGTTTCCCAATTTTATTGCCAGTTTACAAGGCCAACTACCCAACCCACTCATTAGGACTCCCCCTATCACTAGTAATGCTGAAACACACCAGGAGGGGGAAGACTAACACATGCCTCCTCTGATACGTGAAGCCAGACTCCGCCTCTTTCCGAACTGCTGCTGATGCAGCATTGCCGCGTAGCATCACAGCGCACTCAGAGGAAAGTGCAGCGACTCGGTTCTGATACAGCAGCTCACAGATTCCCTGTGCTGTGGACATCAACCTAGGAGTGATGAGAGGAGAGAGCTCCATCTACCCACCCAGAGAGAGCAAGGTCAATTGTGCTCTCTCAGGGCTCCGGTAGCTGATGGCAAGCTACATGACCAGGATTTAAACCAACTAGTAGTGATACAAGAGACACTATCAGAGAGTGTGTTGCCTCTCTTATGGCAGGGCTTCCACCAACTGGATTTTTTCAGCAGGATAATGCTCACCCAATACAGGAATGTATTCACCAGATTGCAACACTTCCTTGGCCAGCCTGGTTACCAGAAGTTATCACACGTTGAGCATTTATGGGACATGCTGGGACTCCAGCTTTGGCAACCAATGATTGTAGAGCAGGATCTACAGGCCCAGTTGCAACATATGCAGGTAAATGAATGAATTAATGAATTAATAAATTAAGTTCAACTTATACAGCCCCTTTCAAGAATCCCAAGGACACTTTACAGTGTACACATTTCACACACAACCATTCATACTTAGCACTCATTCACACACTGGTGAGTAGCAGTAGCCAATAACGCACAGCGTACTCTCAACCGGAAACAACCGTCCACTAGTTTACCTGATTGCGATGTTTTTGGACTCTGGAAGTCCCTGGAGGAAACCCACGCAGACACAGGGAAAACATGGAAACTCCACCCAGACCGGGACTTGAACCCAAGACCCTAGTGCTGGGAGACGAACATGCTAACGGCTAAGCCACATGCTTCCTCAAAAGTGCCTCAAGATGCCTTACAGACCCTAGAACCTTCTTTTATTGTACATTTGTTCACTTGTTTTTTTTTTTTTTATTATTTTGTCAAGAAGTGTATGTGTCATAAAGCTAAATACACTAAACAATGGGCGCCAAGAAGTAGTGAATATCCACCTCCAATATCTTTGCAAGCTTTTGCCCTTGTAGAGCGCGAGGGGAGACGCGAGATTCGGAGTGAAACACTAATCCTTATTGATCCGATCAGGACAGCGACAGCCCAGATAAACAAACTGGCTTATTAAAGGAGAAGCCGCAGGCATTTACTGGTTTGATGGCCTGAGAGCTAATTGGAGTCCGGTTTCGGAGTGTGAAAGAGAGAGAGAGAGAGAGAGAGAGAGAATGAGAGAAAGAGAGAGAGAGGAGGATAGATTATAGTTCTGCAGTTCATATGACCTTGTGGATGTGTTGCTGACCTGTGAATATTGTCTGAAAACTCAACACTGCATGTACTGTACACAGATCGAGTGTAACATTACGACCACCACCTTGTATCTACACCCATTATTTATTGTTTCAGCTCCTGTATCTGTTTCTCTGTATACCTTATTATTATTCTCCTCCTTATTTCACCCTGTTATTTTCAATACTCAGGACCCCACAGGAGAGAAAACCACCACAAAGCAGGAGTTATTTGGGCGGTGGGCCATTATTCTCAGCACTACAGTTACAATTACAATTACAATTACAATTACTGCACTGATTAGCATGGTGGTGGTGTATGAGGTATGTATGTTGCAGATACAGCAGTCCTGCTGGAGTTTTTAAACACCAACCAAAAGTTCTGGTTATTCTGCTGGCACAGATGAAGGACTAGAGCAGAGGTCGGCAATAATAGTGTAATGGGATGGAGTGCTACAGACTAGTAGCTCTCCAGCCCATAGGGTTGTTGAACCCGGTTCAATGGTCCAATACACTTCTGCTGCCCCAGCTAGTGAATTGGGAAATGGCCGGGAAAAAAACGCCCATATAAGGAGATATGAAGAACGGGCGGAAAAACGGAAACGGGTGAAAACTAAAGTCACACCGATAGCGACAGAGAGAGACAGGGGAGGTATGTAAACAAAAGCTTTATGCTTGCGGGCCACTTCTGGCCCGTGGGCCGCCTATAGCTGACGCCTGGTCTAGAGTATTTAATAGAGTGGACAGTGAAAAAAGACTACACTGCATTCCAGCAAAAGAAGCTGGATCCAGCTTAAAAATATTATCCCATCTGTGAAACATGGTGGTGGTAGTAGTATCATGATTTGGGTCTGTTTTGCTGCTTGCCTTCATTGATGAAACAATGAATTCTGAATTGATTCTGAGAAATGGCTAAAATAACTAAAAACGATGCAGAGCTTTCAGACCTCAAATAATGCAAAGAAAACAAGTTAATATTCATAAAGTTTTAAGAGTTCAGAAATCAATATTTGGTGGAATAATCCTGGTTGGTTTTTACTCACAGTTTTCATGCATCTTGGCATGTTCTCCTCCACCAGTCCTCCACACTGCTTTTGGATAACTTTATGGTTTGGTGGCTTGTGATCATCCATCCATCAGTTTTCAATTTGGTAAAATATGGGTCATGCAACAAGACAATGACCTTAAGCACAAGTCGTTCGACCAAAGAATAGTTCAAGACGAATACAAATCCAAATACATAATACTGTAGCTGCTCTCTGGTGATTCTGTGGGGGCCTGACCATTGAAAACATTGGGTGTAACAAAGAAACAAAGAGATGGTCAAAATGTAATGATTGAAGAGGGACAGCAGACCAGAGACTGTAAAAAAAAAAAGATGGACGCCGTGTCGCCATTCCCATTCATTCAATGAAAATGAAGCCAAAATCTTCCGCCATGTTGGCGATCCTAAAACCCGAGTCTGCGCAGAGGAGGGAGACCAGAGGAGGGAGAAAGACTGTGTAGAGACCGCCTACTCATTTAAATAACCCCGCCCCTGAGGGCTGCCTCCACAGAGCTCACACAGTCTATGGTCCCACCCATACAGTCATTGGTCCCGCCCCGGCTAGGTGTAACCCAGCCCTTTTACAATAACCACACCTTTTTAAATAGAGCTGAATAACAGGTTTAAAAAACGAATTCTGTGGGGATATAAAAATGTGACAATATAAGCAGAGGTTACACTAGCTGCTGCATTTAAATAATGGAGGTAGAATTACAGTATATCGGAAAGAAAAAAAACGTGATTGAAAGTTGTTCTGTTTTGCCATTAAAACCTATGGGGATGGGTGGGGTTACACAGCTTTCTGCAGCCGAACAGCAGGGGGCGCCCGACCTGTGGTGGCTTCACTTGTGAGTGACGATGCTCTGTCCAGCTGTACACAGTCTATGCAGCAGACGCATTAAAAAAGCAAACAAACGAGAAGCAGATATGACCCTCCGAGATCCTGCCGACTGGACTAGACCACTACCCCCCATTCCCCCACTAAAAAAAAGAAAAAAAAAAGAAAAGGAACCCTAGACAGTGCCTCAGCACAAAGTACAGTTTGAACTGCATTAGCTTGCATAATTTAAGGTTAATGAGAAAACAAGCTGAGATGAATATCAAAATCTTATCTCGCCTGAGCCGGCTCTGGCTCTGGCTGCGGGCACTCATTAAATGCACGTCAGCTGGTGTGTATTAATGAATTGTCGAGTTGTTCAGTTTTACAGGGCATTATTGCTTCCGTCGTCGTTTTTTTTTAAATGCACGCGTGTTCCCTTTTCAAAGCAGCAGCTTTGGATTTGTTCAACACCGGATCGAATGTTGTGGGACATATGTGCTTGAATTACACTCCGAAAAACTCATTATTCCTGAAACAGGATATTAATATGAATGAGAGAGGAGCTCTTTGGCGGCGGGAGGTTTCCAAACCCGCTAATAACCCGTCGCTAAGTTCTTCATTTACGACACTGAGGAGACGGATCACGATTGAGGTGCTGTCTTTATCACAGTTATGCGATTCACTGACTCGGATCTGTTGCAGTGTGATTGACAGTTTGAGTGCTTAGGTGTGTGTTTTATGCTAACATGCCATGAATGTCATTGGAAAGCAGTACATAAACTCATCAAGCGATCATGTGACCAAGTGTTACAGTGGTGCTTGAACGTTTGTGAACCCTTTAGAATTTTCTACATATACAGCTCTGGGAAAAAAAAATGAAGAGATCACTTCAGTTTCTGAATCAGTTTCTCTGATTTCCAAATAAAAACATTGTCATTTACAGCAAATAATTGCAGAATATGAGAAATGGATGAAATAACAAAAAAAAAGATGCAGAGCTTTCAGACCTCAAATAATGCAAAGAAGACAAAAAAAAAGTTTAATAAAGTTTGAAGAGTTCAGAAATCAATATTTGGTGGAATAACCCTGGTTCTTAATCTTGCCATGTTCTCCTCCACCAGTCTTACACACTGCTTTTGGGTAACTTCATGCTACTCACTCCTAGTGCAAAGATTCAAGTAGTTCAGTTTGGTTTGATGGCTTGTGATCATCCATCTTCCTTTTGATTATATTCCAGAGGTTTTTTGAATTTGGTAAAATCAAAGAAACTCATCATTTTTAAGAGGTCTCTTAGTTTTTTCCCAGAGCTGTATTTCTGCATAAATATAACCTAAGTCCTAGAAGTAGATAAAGAGAACCCAGTTAACCAAATTAGACAAAAAATATTTATTGAGGAAATGATCCAATTTTACATATTTGTTAGTGAAACAAAAATCACTCCAAGACCAAGGCGTGTAAAAGCCTGCAAGGTCAAAAAGGACCCCAGGGTAACTTCTAAGCAACTGAAGGCCTCTCAAACATAGGCTAATGATAATGCTGGTGAGTTCATTATAAAGAGAATTTGATATAATTCAGCGATAAAAGCATTACAGATATCAGGATGTTGGGTGATCACCACTCACACCAATGTGTTCCAGTGTGACTGTGGCTTGAGGATGATACATGGCCACCGTTGAACACTGTGGCAGTATATGCGTGCGTGTGTGTGTGTGTGTGTCTCCACTGTCCCCTAATGACATGGGCATGTATTGCGAGGCTCCTTGCTGTAATACAGGCGGAAGTAATTGGACAGGAGGACGGAGTGTCCTCACCTCTACCGGCCCGACAGCGCGACTAATCACGGCGCAATTTGCATGAAGCGCCGCTCAAATCAGCCGCAATAACAGAGCGGCGCTCTGAGAGATGAGTTTTTAATCTCGCTGAAGAGATGAGACACTGACTCCGTCATTCTCCTCAATTCCTCCTCCTGCTTTCTTCATTCTCTCCTATTTTCATTTCCCTCCTTCTCTCTCTTCTCATCCGTTTTCCCTCCCTCTCGCGCCGCGACGGACCGGTGGGTAAATTTGTGAGGGCAGGACTCCCATCTCAGCCAAGGAGGAATGTCACTGCACATTCATTATTATACCAATAACACAGCGAGAGAGAGAGAGGGGGGGGGGGGGGGATAGAAGAGAATATAGCAAGAAAAAGCAAAGGTTGAGAGAGAACAAGGATAAAAAGAGAAAAGAGAGAGACAGGAAGAAGAGAGAGAAAGAGAGAGAGAGAGGCCACAAGAGATTTGAGGTCAGGCAAACATTGAGAAATAAAAAGATAAAAAGTGAAAGAGAGGTAAGAGAGGGAGTGAGGGAAAGCAAAGTGAGAGTAAAAAAGAGGAGAAGGTAAGTGAGAAAAAGAGAAGAACAATAGAAAAAAAGAGATAGAAAGAGAGTAAAGAGAGGGAGAGAAAGATAATGAGAAAGGGGGAGAAAGAGAAAAGTGTGAGAGGGGGAGAAAGAAAGAGTAAAATAAGGAAAGCGAGAGCAAGGAACAGATAGGAAGAAGGAGAGAAAGAGGAAGAGAGCAAGAGAGAGAGAGGGATTGAGAGAAAGAGAGCTGGATTAAGCATGAAAAAAGAGTGAGAGGGAGAAAGCAGTCCACAAAGTGGAGAAATATGAGGGAGAAAAAGCGAGCAAGAGAGAGAATTAGGGAGTGTGGGAGAGAGAGCAAGAAAGAGAAAACGAAAGAAGGGAGAGAGAGAAAGGGAGATAGAGTAAGAGAGAGGGAGAAAGAAGAGAATATAGCAAGAAAAAGCAAAGGGGTTGGAGAAATATAGCAGTAAGCAAGTATACGAAAAAGAGGAGAAAAAGAGAGAGAAGAGAGAGGGATTGGAATAAGAAGCCATAAGAGAAAGACAGGAGGAAAAAAGATAGAGAAATGGGAGAAAAACAGAGAGAAAAAGGCAGAGGCTATCACTGAGAAATAAAAGAATACAAAAAAGTGAGAGGGGGAGTAGGAAGATGGAAGGGAGAAAGCAAAGTGAATGTGAAAAAGAGAGGGAAGTAAGTGAGAAAAAAAGGAGAACGATGGAGAAATAGACAGTAATGAGAGCGAAAGAGAGAAAGAGAGATGAAGAGTAAGAGAGGGTGAGAGAAAGAGAGAGGGGGAGAGAGAGAAAGAAAGAGGGGAAGGGAGAGCAAGAGAGAGATAGAAAGAAGGAGAGAAAGAGTAAAAAAGAAAAAGAGAGATATGGAGAGGGTGAAAATAAGAGAGGGAGGGAGAGCAAGAAAGAGTGAGAGAGAAAGCTTAAGAAAGAGAGAGATTGAGAGAGTAAGAAAGAGAGAGTGAGAGAGAGGAAGAGCAACAGAGAGAGTGAGAAAGAGAGAGAGAATGAGAGAGAAAGAGAGAGAGAGAATGAGAGAAAGGATGAGGGAGAGCATGAGAGATATGGGGGGAGAGAGAGAGAGAGAGATAGAGAGAGAGAGAGAGCAGCTCTATAGAGAAAGCTGGGTTGTCTCTGTGAATGAAACTCCTCTAAAACGTAATCAAAGCTCTGACAGATATTCTAGCAGGAGGAAATGATTTCTATAGCGAAGCCCCCGCGAAGCCCCCCAGACTTATTTGGGCCTCATTACCCCAGACTGACCTGCGTAATAGAGAATTTCACAACGGGAAGTGTGGGAAATATCGGGCGAGGGCTGACTAATGAGAGTGTTTAGAGGAGACGGACGCTCCGAGAGCTGATCCAGACACATGAACCGGCGATGGACTGCGAGGTTATGACAAGTTAAATATCTCCACCGCGACGCTGAAGAGCCACAACGAGGAGCGCTAAACGGTCACGTCCCTCTGCGGAGGACTGGGGTGTCTCTCTGTGTACAGAGGGGCTGGAGGCTGGAGTCGTGAAGCTTAATGTTTCAGACCAACCGAGATCAACAGGGAGCCAAAGTGACCTTGCTGAGGTTGGTGAACTACGGTGAACCCAAGCTGAGAACATTGGGTACCATCATGCCTACCTTGCCTACTTTCTTTGGTCTAGAACTTCAGGTCCAAACTAGAATTGCAGATGTGAAACCTCTTCATTTCTACAGTTTCTGAGTAAAACAAACTAGTTTCAATTCTAAAACTGAATGAGAATTTTTACCTGACCCATGTTTCTGTCTGGACTGGCTGTAAACATTCAAAAGACTGAAAGAGACAAAAAGCAGTAAGCAAGTACAAGAGAAAGAGGAGAAAAGGAGATAAGAAAAAGGGATGGGAATAAGAAGCCATGAAAACAGGAAAAACAGAAGGAAAGAATAGAGAGAGAGGCAAACATTGAAAAATAAAAGGAAATAAAATGATAAAAAAGTGAGAGAGGGAGTAGGAAGATGGAAAGAAAAAAGAAAAGTGAATGTGAAAAAGTTAGTGAGAAAGTTAGTGAGAATAAGACAGTGAAATACTTTCACTGTCCGTCACCTTCATCACCAGTGTCTCGCCTCAACACCCTTCATCTTCCTCATCCCCAAATCACCCCCGACAGCCCACCACTCTCCAGCACAACACCAGACCTGCTCAGTCCCAGTGGCACTTAACACACACACACACACACACACACACACACCACACACTCGCCACGCAGGCTCGCGCAGTCACCTTCAGTGCGAGGGCACCAGGGTAAAGAGATTACACACACCCTCCACGCATGGCAGCGAAGGGCACCTTCCTCTACTGACTTCTGAATGAACAGAGTGTGTGTGTGTGTGTGTGTGTGTGTGTGTGTGTGTGTGGTTAACAGTCTGCCAGTGTGACTTCCAATGGTTAATTTCCTACAATAATAATGACAATGCATTCATGAAGGAGAAAGAAGAGGAGGATGAAAAGGAGGAGAAGGGATGGAATAAAAAAAATATGAAACTGGTTCTGAGAATAAAGAAGGGTGAGAAAGAAAGAAAGAAAGAAAGAAAGAAAGAAAGAAAGAAAGAAAATAAGAAGAACATAGGGGAGGTAGTGGTGAAGAAGGGGAAAAATGAAGTAAAATATAAAAGAGGAGAATATGTATAATTAAATAAAAGCAAATGCATAAAACAAGAAGAAGAAGAAGAAGAAGAAGAAGAAGAAGAAGAATATGCGGTAGAGAAAGTAAAAGGCAGAAGAGGAGGTAGCAGAGAAAAAAGAATGCAGAAAAAGGAGAAATAAGTTATAAAAAATAAAGAAAGTAAAGAAAAAGGAGGACGAAAAAGAATAAGGAGAAATGGGAGAAGACAAAGAAGAAGAAAAGGATGGGAGATTAAAGGTGGAGAAGATGTAGAACATGATAAAATATTAAATGAATAGAAGAAAGAGTCAAAGAAATAAGAAAATAGAAGAAGGATAGTGAGAAATTAAAGGAGGTAAAGGTGTAAAAAGAGATAATGATGTTGAGAAATTTAGGAGGAGGATTAGAAATAAAGAGGAAGGAAAAAGACGAGAATGAAGGAGGGGATGTGAAGACAAAGCAGGAGAACAAAAGGGAAACATTCACTAGAAATTGCAGAAATTGAGAAAAATCAAATGATTTATTTTTAAATGTTATGTTAATTTTTTATTAACGTTTATTATGGAGAACTGATGCTTTTATTGTTAAGAGGGAGGGGGTGGGGGGTTTGAGCTATTCACACAGAAGAGCATTAGTTAGTGTTTGTGTTTATGTATGGGTGAGTGTGTGTGTTTATATGTGAGTGCGTGTGTGTGTCTTTGTGAGTGTATGTTTGTGTTTATGTTTATCTGTGTGTGTGTTTGTGAGTGTGTGTTTATTAGTGTGTGTGTGTGTTTCTGTTTGTGAGTGTGCATTTGTGTTTATCTGTGTGTTTGTTTGTGTGTGTGTGTGTGTTTCTGAGTGTGTGTGTTTCTGAGTGTGTGTTTATGTGTGTGTGTGTGTGTGTATGTGTATGTGTTTCTGTTTCTGAGTGTGTGTTTATTCGTGTGTGTGTGTGTATGTGTTTCTGTTTCTGAGTGTGTGTTTATTCGTGTGTGTGTGTGTATGTGTTTCTGTTTCTGAGTGTGTGTTTATTCGTGTGTGTGTGTGTATGTGTGTGTGTTTCTGAGTGTGTGTTTATTCGTGTGTGTGTGTGTATGTGTGTGTGTTTCTGAGTGTGTGTTTATTCGTGTGTGTGTGTGTGTATGTGTGTGTGCTTCTGTTTCTGAGTGTGTGTTTATTCGTGTGTGTGTGTATGTGTGTGTGTTTCTGTTTCTGAGTGTGTGTTTATTCGTGTGTGTGTGTATGTGTTTCTGAGTGTGTTTGTTTATCTGTGTGTGTTTGTGTGTGGGTTTCTGTTTGTGAGTGTGCGTTTGTGTTTATCTGTGTGGTTGTGTGTGTGAGTGTGCGTATTTTTTAGTGTATGTTTCTGTTTGTGAGTGTGTGTTTGTGTTTATCTGTGTGGTTGTGTGTGTGAGTGTGTGTTTTTTAGTGTATGTTTCTGGTTATCTGTGTGGTTGTGTGTGTTTATCTGTGTGTGTGTAAGTGGTTTTTTTTAGTGTATGTTTCTGTTTGTGAGTGTGTGTTTGTGATTATCTGATTGTTTGTGTATGTGTGTTTATGTGTGTGTGTGTTTGTAAGTGTGTGTGTGTGTGTGTGTGTGTGTGTGTGTGTTTATATGTGTGTGTTGTCTCTGCACCTGCTGTGGAAACTCATTATTGGGCGTTTTTAAAGGGAACGCGCTGCTCCTGCTCCTGCTCCTGCTTTAATTAGAGGTCACGCGCAATGAGCGTTTAATTAGTGTCAGGCGTCAGATGATTTCCTGCGTACAGAAGCGCGTCTCTGAGGAAAGCTCGGCTCGTAATTGGATCAGAGGATTTCCCAAACACCTCAGCACTGGAAAGTTTGTTTGGAGAAGAAGCTCATCAAACAAAAGAGAAGAAACCAATATTTGAATAGACTGAAGAGCCTGAACCCACTTCACTGTGGAAACTTCACACCTTCAGACCTCGAGCAGTTTGGACTGTGTGTCTCTCCACTCTTCCTCCAGACTCTGCTCCCTTAATTTACAAATGAAATGCAAAATTTACTGATGATCAGTGATGGTTTGATGGAGAGACATGTCTGTCATCTGCTGGTGTTGATCCACTGTGTTTTATTATCAAGTCTAAAGTCAGTGCAGTTTTGTTTTCCCACAAAATCTTACAGCACTTCATGCTTCCCTCTGCTACTGACAACTTTTATGGAGATGTGGATTTCATTTTCCAGCAGGACTTGGCACACTGCCCACACTGCCAAAAGTACCAATTGGTCTTATATAAATTGTTCTGATTCTGAGTGTCTCAAAACTTTGATTATTATATAAGACTAATTGGTAGTCCTGCTGGAAAATGAAATCCACATCTCAATAAAAGATTTTCCGGAAACATACTGCACTGACTTTGGATATATAACAAATAGTGCTTTTCCACAAAGGAACCAATTGCATTTGGGCTTTTCAGCAAACAAGCTCACATTTCTACCAGTTTTAGATGCCATTGCACAAAAGCAGTGAACAGAAGTTGTCAATATTCGCACTAAAGAACCTAGTATTTTTTGGTTCTAACTGCAAATGAACGTTCCTGGCCTCGGAACCTACTTTTCTTGGTGGAATCTAAGGGAAACGGGTTAAAAATTATGTTCGCAAACCAGAACGCTAATAATGGACCAACACCAGCAGATGACATGGCTCTCCAAACCATCATTTTTGGGTTTTCATTGGCTGTAAGCCATAATCATCAACAATAAAATAAATAAACACTTAAAATTGTGTGTAAAACTTCTATATAATACATGAGTTTCACATTTTGAACTGAATTACTGAAATAAAGCAACTTTTCAATGATATTCTAATTCATTTTTTAAATGCACTAGACTCTATAAATAGTCAAAACCGTTTTCTAATACACATTATGAATCAATCCGTGGGCATTTTCCAGAATCATATACAGCACTTTTAATCTTGATTTTAGTAAACCATCTCTTAAGGTCATAGTGTAAACCTTCTTTACCTTTTCTAAATCTTTTATCTCTGAAAAAAAGACATCTGCTATTTTGACGTCTTTAACCTGGAGCTGTGCGTTTTTTTTTTCCTGAAGCCGTTTCTACCAGAAGGTAATGGCTTTCTCTGGCCATCTTTTACCCAAGGCCACGACCGTGAGCCCTGGATTGAAAGTAAAAAAGGCAGGAAACAAAACATCCTCCTGGGACAAAGTGATGTTGACTTTCTTTCTGCTACAAAACAATGACACACACACACAAAAAAACAGATTTGTTTTATGGTTCCCATCAAAAACCATGTTTAAAAAAAACAGGGAAACTCTGGAGCCCTGATGTTTTTGTCCTTCTTTCTTACAGCTAAAAGAAGCAATATTATAGAATACCAGGTCTTCTAAGAGATTCTTCTACAAGGCCAGGACACTACCGAGTGGTTACGGCTGGTAATAGGCTTGTTCGAACCTGAAGTCGAGAAGTGCGCAATAACCTGTGTCTGGCTTCCAAAAAAAAAAAAAGAAAAAGAGCAAAAACTTGACGACCTCTGCTGCCGACAAGCCAGATTTACAATTTAGCCACGTATTGCCTTATTTCGAACTAATATATTAATCATTGTTACCTAAAAATCACACAATAAACGTCCAATATCGGCAAAAAAGCGAAGACTTGACCTCATCATCTTCTGGCTCAGGAAGAGAAGAGCTATTTAAACCAAGGCTCAACCGTCTTCTTTTTTTTTTTCACGATAAATGCTAAAGGCAGCCTTGCAGAGTGGCAATTACTGCACTGACACGAATTGTAAAAGCTTAAGGAAAAGGTTGTGCTCCTTAGAAAAGGAGAGGAATACAGGAAAATGTCTAAACTCTACTAACTTAAAAAAAAAGAAAAAAAGTACTGATTCTATGGAATATGTTGGGCTGCCTATAGTCGTTTTTCCACTTTTACAACATTTAGCTAAAGTTCCTGTCCACAATGATAAGCCACACACAATACATCATACAGTCATACTTGTGAGGTAGTATCTTGTGAGAGAGGTTAAACACTGGCTCGTTTGCTCATGTCACAAGGTAACTCAAAAATGAATTCAAAAATAGTATTATATTAAAAAAAAAAAAGCAGCACTTCTTGAGTGGATGACTGGAACCTTCACCAGGGTTAAAAGACAAAAGACAAGGAAAGACAAGTTCATAACATCCCAGTTTTTAAAACACACATGATTACAAAACAACCAATGAGAACACTCCAAGTACTGAAGGTCACATAATCAGCCAATAAGAGGCTGACAGCTCAATTCCACAGGGGAACCACTTCCACCTAAACCTTCTTAAACGCGTTGGTTATTTTTCTCTAATAAATCGAATAAATTGGAAGTTCTCCAGTCAACAAGTCCTGCTGGTTTTTACTATTTTTGATCACTGGATCTATTTTTGATCACTGGATCTATTTTTGATCACTGGATCTATTTTTAATCACTGGATCTATTTTTGATCACTGGATCTATTTTTAATCACTGGATCTATTTTTAATCACTGGATCTATTTTTGATCACTGGATCTATTTTTGATCACTGGATCTATTTTTAATCACTGGATCTATTTTTGATCATTTGATCTATTTTTAATCACTGGATCTATTTTTAATCACTGGGTCTATTTTTGATCACTGGATCTATTTTTGATCACTGGGT